>NW_009649946.1:743711-762744 GCF_000708025.1 Charadrius vociferus
GAAATAGGTGGTACTTCCACTGCCTGAAGCTGGGAAGATCCCAGGGCCTCTTGCCATAGGTCAGTTGTTCGGCAAGCAGTTGTCTCAGCGTTACTCCTCGTTTGCTTTCATAGCCTCTTAAATTATGAAAACGAAACCCCATCTTTTGTATCCAGATCTTTTTGTATCATGAAAGATATATCAGTCTGTACCTTGTAGGGCAGTGTTTCAAAAGGGTATTTTTTAACTGAAGTTATTACATTAAAGAGGTGGGTTGCTTGAACAAGAGTATCATGGGAAACATGTTACTATACAATAAAGATACTAGGATTGCTATTTTGAAGTCTCACTGTATTATGTACGTTAGGAATGTACAATGTAATAATAGTATAATATTTACTTGTTAGTTGTGTACACCTTTCCAACTATGATTTCCAGATTCTGTTGTTTGATAATTTATAACAATGGGCAAGATCGTTTTCGTGGGACTGAGAACGTACCTTGTATGGTTCAGAGGTAGGGAGAGGACAAGATATTGCAAATCACTCCTACGTAATGTGCCTTTTCAGGAAGCACAGTCTTTTTCAAAGGAAGGTTTTAAGGTCTTGGCCTCAGATATCAGGTAACACATGGTAAAATTGTGATGCAGGGAGCGTAGTTTATTTGCTAGCCTACCTGCTAATCTCTAAAAGCTTAAACATCTGAGATGTTACTGCACGTTAATTGCCATGGCAAAATCCATGTCTTATTTCTAACATGGGTGCAATCTGGAGAGCTTCACATGTAAACTACTCCAGTAAATCTCTGGATTGTTTAATAGAGAGTGGATCCAGTACTGCAGAGGGGACCACAGGGCCATTACTTGCGTGCTCAGGTGTGGCTTTTCCTGTATAACCTTAGTGATGAGACAATTTTGATTCTTTCCCTGAAAGGCAACAAATGAAGCAGACCTTCAGCTTTGTTTCTGAGAGAAAATAGGAAATGTATACCTATCTGGACTGAAAGAAGATAAAGAATAACAATAAAGTCACAGCTTTGAAGCCTGTCCTGAACAGATGAATAAAATTACTTTGGACTTTATATAAGCCAGGAGGAGGAGGAGACAAACCTAAACAAGAGCACCATTGTCAAGAAGCCTATGCTATGTTGACAAGAAGTTCATCAGAGACCGTAGGCTGGAATTTTAAGTGAAGAGAATTGAAATTATCTCAGTCCTTGAAGAGCTGGTTTGCCATGTGTCCCTGTTATCTTAAGCAAACTTGTTAATTTCTCTGCTGGAAATCTTTCCCTTCTTCAGCCTAATTTGAATTTCATGTTCTTTTCTTCTAAGGTTCTGCCCTGCCCCCTTCTGTGCTGTCTTACATTTCATAGACAAATTCTCCATTCGGATGGCCAGGTGGCATGGTGCGGTCTTGGTATAGAAAGACTACAAGCAAGACTTCAGGTCTAAATCAGGATGTGCAAGTGTGACATTATTTAGAAAGCCTGTTTTAAATATACATGACTCCATCCAAGCAGATGGAAGAGGAATGTCTCGATGGTGAGGGCACGAATCTAACACTCGGAACACCTGGGTTTGAGATGCTCCTTTCATTGCTGATGATTTGTGCAATTTTGAGCAAGACCCTTGCAGCCAAATCCCTAAAAAAACAGCGTCGCCTGAAGTGGGAATTAGGCCATTTCAGGTGTCGAAATACAGAGTGTGATTATCTAGATTTTCAATGGAAAAGTATATTTATGTTATTCCATAAAAGAAAACCCTGTTGCCTTATCTTCTTTTGTCTGTTTTTAGCAACAACATCAACAAAAAAGAAAATCCCTGGTACCCAGAGACAACACATCTGCTCAAGTGCAGAGAGGAAAGTACTGGTCAATAAATCCCTGTCTTTCAACCACACCCATAGTAACTAGCTTAGCAGCTCGCTGCTTGGGTATGTCTCTCTCCCCATTTTCACATGCACAGTGTGTATGGTCGTAGCTTAGCCTTTTGCATTCCCCAGCTACCCATAAAGCAGCTCAGTACTGTTTCACTCAAGTACCTTTGTTGCTCTTGTTCTGAATCTTTGTACCTCAGTTCCCCACCGGTGAAACGAGGTTAATAGGAGTACCCCAGTAGAGTGTCAGCTGTGGATGAACTGCATTCAAGACTGTGGAGTGCTCAGATAGTACAATGCTGAGTGCTGTCTAGTATCATCAGAGTGTCCAAGTGTCTTACGATCTTGAATGTACTTAAAAATAAAGCATGTAAGCAAAAAAACCCCAAACCTCTGACTTTTCACTTAGTCAAGCCCACAGTATAAAAAGGCTGCACAATCTCCTAGGCTGGCCGAGTCTTAGTCTCAGACCAGATTACCTCAGTGAGTACCAGCAGTGCCAGAGATGGCTCTCTTGCTTTGGCCTGATTTGTGTTCATAACTTTCTCCGTCCTGCAGGCTCACTGTGGATGGACTGAGCTGCATTCCAGTTTTTCAGTCAGGAAGTCTGAGGAGAGGCGAAGGGAGAGAGATGCAGCTGCAGGGAACAGCGCTGCTTTGCCTCTTCGCCAGTGGAAGGTAGAAGCAGGGAGTGCCCATTGCACTCGAGAACCATTAGGACAGGCAAGACGGGGTTGAATTGCAAACCTGCTTGGTGGAAGTCAGATTTTCCCAGGACGACATGGGAGATGGGCAGGATGATAGTACTAGTGTATCTAACTCACTGCTTTTTATTTGTTGGATTGTTAGTGTCGTCAGACAGGGAAATACTGAGGTTGCTCAAATTTTCTGCTGCCTTTTGGGAAAACGCGTATCTGCTCCAAGAAAACTCTGTTGTTCACAGAGCCCGCTGAAGAGTCCAGCACTGATCTTTGTGTGCTGAGGCTGAACAGCTTTGAGCTTTTGACTACAGCAATCCTGATACTGCTACAATACAGTGTTGGCTTTGCACACGATGCCCTTTACAAATCCAGATCTGCTATATTACCCAGTAGATTTGAGGGGCTGGAAAAAGATGCAGCAAGGCAGAATTCTGCATTAGGGTTAAACAAAGGTGCGCAAGTGTTATTGGATGTAGGAGAGGGTACCTGTGACATACACCATCTCCATTTGACAGCTGAACTTAAAAATTGGGTTGCTTTTTTAAAATCCACACCTGGGTGCTGGATGTTGCCTTTTATTTCACTAGTATTGCTCTTCCTTGACTGTGTTTGGGAACAAAAGTTAGCATAAAACCACCAGGTCTCCTCTGCAACCACGGGAAGTTCTGATTGTTCAACTCTTAGGCTACCATATGATTTCTGAAACTGAAATGCCTTAAAATAATTAGCTTTGATGCAAGAACAACGTTTGCAGCCTCAGGCTTGTAGCTGTGAATGGTTACATTTGGGATGCCAATTTTGCAGTGAGCTTTCTACTTGCTTCTGAAGGAAAGAGATAAATGCTGTTTGTGAGACAGAGCTTTGGGTTTCTCAAGCAACAGCCAGCATTAGCAGGTAGGTATAAAACAGAATCACCACATTGGACATACCACTAGTCCCATCAAAGCCCAGTATTAGCGGATTTATCCTTGGTTGCACTCAGCCACAAGTCAGCTGGCAATCAAACACTTTTGGCCAGCCCCAGTAGGTGGAAGGTGGAAAAGTGGGGATTTAGTTCCTCAGTTGAGACTCTTCTAAGATTTTATCTTGGCAAAGAACCACATTTTATTAGTTGTCATGGATGTCACAGTGATAAAAATGAATTATATCAATGAAGTAGGACTTCTACCTGCTCTGGATTTGTCTTGTGACTTCCCTGCATGAGAGAACCTTGAAATAAATTATTTTCATTCTGGGAAGCGCCTGGTTTGAAACAAAAGTGAAACCAATGAACAAACTAGCCAAACTTCTGACTCTTTTTAGGAGGGAGGGAAGTAGTAAATAACATTGCCTTAGAGCAATTTCTCCCTTGTCATCCCTTTTCCCCTTGCAGTTTGCTGTCACTAATCACTGTGAGCCAGACTGTGCACATCGAAGAATCCTTCAGACGGAGTCAGTGGGGCTGCTCATGTGAGTAATTTGCAATGCACGCAGACAGGGACATCAGGCCCAGTGCTATTAGACTCATTTCAGCTATAAATTTTCTGGGCAAGGACTTGCATTTCTTGTCAGTAAAACAGTGGGTACAAACCTGGTGCTGTACTTTTTTTTTTTTTCCCTTTCTACAACTTCTCATTTTCTCTCACTGTTTTCTTCACACACACAGAGAGCACCGCAAGAACGAGAGCAGCAGCAGCTCTGACAAGCGATGCTAACATGCCTTGTTTCTCTGAGGGACTTCTTTGAACGATTTAGCAATGTCACTCTGTCTCTAAACGTTTCTTCTGAGTCAAGAACCTCATGGCTGATAGCAGGTTGGGAAAGGGAGAGCCCAGTGGCAAAGGCAGGAAAAAAAGTTTCATCAGTGGCTGGCGGCAGCAGGAGAGTCCGGTTGTGCCGGTGAGCCAGCCGAACCACTCGCTCTGCTTGCTTATTCCTGCCACATGCAGGCATGTGCAGGCAGGGAAAATTCCTAACTTTGATTGCATGTGAGGAAAGGACCTGCTTCTGCTGCCACAGTACTCAGAATAAAATCTCACAAAGTATAATTGCCGAAATCCTGGGATGAAATGCTGCTGCTTAATCCCTGACAGGTCTTGCTCTTTTCATTTGGAGAAAAGTGGGTTTTTTTCATGGTCCCCCCCCCCCCCCAATTTAATTATCAGCTTTGATGCATCTATAATGGGAATAATGGCAGAGAATTCAAGGTCTTGTGTCTGCACTGCTACCTATACACTTGCATATAAATAGCACTTTTGTTTCATGGGTTGGAATAATGGCTGAAGAGACATACCGACGGTGCTGTAACTCTTTGTACCAGATCTAATAGGCCTGCAGTAAGAAAAGTACCACTTATGCTTTGCTTTCAGGCTGAAACTCACCCTGTGCAGAGGTCTAGCCCACAGCAGAGGCCCCGCTTAAATCCTGCTAAGCCCTCAGAAAGGCCTTCCAGTTTCCCCTCTGATGGGTACAGGGATCCAGAGGGGTTTGTGTTATGTTCATGGGTAAAGGCACGTAAATAATACTTTTACAGCTCAGGTATGTCTTGAAATATACAACCCGATGGCAGACAATTCTACTTTATTGTGCAGATGCTTGTTCTGAACCACATGGCTGGCAAGTCATGAAATATTAATGGCCATGCAAATCTTCTCTTCTGTATCACAAGCTTTTCTGTGTTCCTGACCCCTGACTTCCTTTAATCATCTCCTGGGTGTGTGGTCTGTTACTATTCTGAGATATCTTGTGAACAGGGGCAAAGTAATTACTCGATCCCTGCCTGCTGCAGGAATCTTTTTGAAAAGAAAATGGATAACTTCAGAGACGCTTCCTCCTTGCATTAAAATCAGCCCCACCTGCTTGCTTCACAAGATTTCTCTTTTGGTGGCCTGAATGCAGACCTACAGTGTTTGGTGTTATTTTCATGACTGTAAAAACATCCCTCTTGGATCTCCCAAGTCATCACCTGCTCCTCCATAGATTAAATACAATTTCTAGTCGGATGTCTTCTCCCCTCCTCTCCCTCTCCTATGGATTTTGCTTAAAGCATCCTTACAAATAAGCTATAACTCCAACCACCAGACATTTTATTGTGGTTTGTTACAGGAAGGCCCAAAGATCTTTCAACCAGCAGCTGTAGTGCTTGTTAGCTATAGGGTTATCTTAACCATCTCCCTAATTAATTAGACTGATTAATTAATGCCTGAAACATGAAGTTTTTTAGAACTGGCGCGTGTATTTTTGGCAGAAATCTCCTTTCCTTTCTCTACCTGTTCTCTAACATCCCAAATACTAAAAATAATGATGTTACCATTGTGGGGAAATATGGAAATGCTTCCTACTCCCTCCCAAACACAGGAGACGTCAGTGATTTGGTGCCATGTGGGTCTGATGACCAAAGGGAAGCAGCTGTACAAGCGATGCAGTTGGAGAGAGAGAATTAAAAATGGAAGAGCACTATTTTAGTAAGCCAGCATGATGAAAGTATGGATGTGAGGAGGTATTTTTACAAGTGAGCTTTTAATGACTGCCAAGAGCATAGTGCAACACAAGGACAATAATGACCACAGTGTTTAATACAAGGTTATTAAATATTGACCTACAAGGGGTCAATATTGACCTACAAGGGGTTTCTGATTTCTGGAGCAATTTTGCCCAAGTGCAGGAGTCAGCGATGCAGCACCAAAACCAGTGTTTTTTAAATGGCAGTTTCATATAGATAAGGAGATGGGGGAGACTAGCTAAGGTCAAAATATTCATCATCAGAGCAGAGAAAAAGGCACCAGGATACCTCAGGTGTTGGTAATATCCCACTTTTTAATACCTGAGATTAAACAGAAACAGAAGAGCTTTTCTGGGGCTCTGCCATTCAGTCCTTGGTCAGTCCATGCAATTTTTGAGAATCAGATGCCAGCCTGGGAAGAATTCGCACTCTGAATTTTAAAGGTGCAAATATATCTACGTGACCTTTCATTTTGGTCAACAGTTAGGTGCCTACATGTCTTTAAGGGCAAAGGTGTCTGCCACTTTTCAGAGTTCTGGTGTCATTTGCATTTTTCCAGCCCTTGCCTCTGCTTTCTAGCTGCCCAGACTTGTTCTTCATTATTTTTCTTTCTTTCACACTTTTCTTGGGCTTTTTTTTGCTCCTGAAATGAACTCAGTGACTTCTGGGACCACTGAGTGTGGGCAGACCCACAGCTTGGCTCACACAAACAACAGTCGTGAAACAAGGTTATTCAGTGGCTTAAAAGCCGGCAGCCTCCAACCCGGGGACCACCCGCAACTTGACCATGCCCTGTGCAGGGAGCAGGAGCCCCTCGCCCTGTGCCATGGAAATCTGACGTGCCACCAGCCGGTCGGTGCTGCGGGAGCTGTGGAGAAAGCAGCCGGAGCAGTGAAGACAGAGCAACCCTCCCGGCCCTTCTGCAGCACTGCGGTGTCTCGCCAGAGGATGACTTCTACGTGTCTAAAGGATGGTAATAACTCCAGCTGCAGGTGTGGCTCTCCCTTAGCTTGCAAAGTGACAACTGCTAACTCTGGTTTTGGAAAGAGATGAGCTCTGATCAGCTGAAAGGAGCAGTGAGTAATCCTCATCTACGTGGCTTTGTAACTAAGCTGTGAGTCACTCTAATGCGCAATATCCAAAGTGCTGACCTGCCCATCTCATGCTTCTTCACTTGAGACTCCAAGTTAACCTGCAGCCTTGGTGTGCCTCAGGGCCACCTTTTGGGCAGAGGAGACCATGGACAGTGGGTTTAATGCAAACCTTACTAATGGAAGAAATGCTTTTGTAATATGTACATATGCCCAAATACTCGGTATAAGTAGTAAGGAAGCTTTCCATGTTTTTCTGTATTTGGCATTTCCCTCTAAAGCTGCAGAATTGTTTTTTATTTGAATAACCTGTTCTTACTCCTTACCATCAGGTTTCAGTTGCAGATTACTCTCTCTTGTCTCATGCACCCAGACAGGGCTGGCTAGAGCTGGTTGGGCTGGAGTGCAGCAACGGGGCAGAGAAGCACATGGGATTGTCTCTGTGGAAGTCTGTGGCCCTGTGCCCCTGGGGACAGCGCGAAGTATGCCAGCCCCCTCTGTCCCCCCTGCTCTCCACCATGCCTGCATTGCAGGACAGGACAGCGTATATCCTACCCCTTCAAAGGCCACCTTCCACTCCCCTGAGTGCGATGTCCTCCAAGTCCTTGCTTGGCTTTAAGCTCAACCTGTGGTACCGGCATGTCGAAGGCTGTTTGCCTCTGGTTTGAATGCAAGGCATGGGCGGGCTTGGCTGCGTGCACAAAACTGCACCACTGGATGTTGTCAGCAGCTTCCCCTTTAAGTAGCACTGCGCTACTTAAAGTGAAAGCACTTTGATTTGGAAAAGGCGAGGATGAAGGTGAAGGCTAATAATGGAAGTTTATAAATGCAGCTGACATTATAGCACTCCGTGTCTTTCACGCCATCCTTCATTTACTCTCCTGGTGCTCTCTCCTTCTCTTTTAATGCTCTGTTGTTTTTCCCCCCAAGAGCATAGTGCTGCTGAGAGAAACTGTGGTAGCTGAGTTTGATCCGTTTACATGCCTATGGGTATGGTGTGGGCTGTTATTTTAACCCTGCAAGTGAAATGATCCATGAATCCTCCATGGTGAACTGTGCTAAGGGACAGAATTTCGTAATCTGTGGATTATACTGAAAATAGTTTCAGCTCAACTTCAAGCTCTTATAGTTCATGGCTATTAAAAAAAAACACCCTCTTATAGTTAAGAGCTTTTAATAGAGACCCATCCACATAACGCTCCTGTGGGGGTGGGTGTTGTTGGCACCAGCAGTGGGACGCCTGACTCTAGTCCTGGTCTGGGCTTCTCAGCTAGGCTCCTTCCCTTGTCAGCTGCTGGGCATGGGCAGATCTAAGGGCGCTTCCCCCTAGATTAGGAAAAAAGTCTAATACAAATAGGGGGAATCGTTCTCCTCCACTGTTACCTGCCTGGGCTCCCCAGACAGTTGGCTTGGCCGGACACGAGCCCTTCAGACAGCTAAACCTATGTGAGGTGAATGTGACTCACACTGAACCTCTCTCAAAGCCCATGGCAGACAAGGTAGACAACAAGGTCCTAGTCCTCTACCACAGCCTTAAAATAGGACTATTTCCCCTTTTCTGTCTCCAAATCTTCTCTGTCCCTCCTGCCGCTGCTTTGCAGGCTGGAAGCCCATCAAGAAGGTACATAATGGTGTGCAGACAAAGTAGCTGGTTTCTGCTGAAGCCTCAGGTATTTGTGAAGCTGACCTCCCCCGAAGCAGCTCACTCATTGCCCTTCAGATCCCTGGGGGTTTGCTGCATCGCAAGAGCAGGGGGAACTCCTCTGCCCCGAAATCCTCATCAAAAAGCTCAGAGGTAGCAGGAGGCAAAATAGTGCGAGTTCTGCAGCTGAACTCATATTAGAGGAATTATTTCAAGCAGTCTGTACATTCCTTCTACTTATAATTTATTATTAACAGTCTGAGAGGGAGAAAAATAATTCATTAAACAATCAGCAAGGCATTCATAAGACATTATTGAGATCAAGTCTCAGGGAAACACATGAGGCTTCACAAATATATTAAGTTTTATCTACCCAGTTAAGTCATTTTACATAAGAAAGTGAAACTTAATCCAGCTGCTCTGTTTCTGTAGCTTCTGCTCAAGGGGAAACGAACTCAGATCCACCATAATCTGAGTAATAGGTTCAACACCAGCTCCCTCTTATCGGAGGGAAAGGAGCAGTTTCATCTCATAGTTTCTGCAGTCTTCCCCATGCTTATCTATTCCCTGGTGGCCAGATATCAGAGCAGAGCAGTCAGCGGAGTCCCCTTCCAGGGACCGGAAAATGCCTTGCTGTGAAACCCTTCTCCCTTCCTCCTCGCTGCAGGCAGTTTGCAAGCACTTTCGTTCCCCGATGGGAGTTGCCTGTACCCATACTTGAGAAAAAAGTTTGAAAAAGCGGAATTTCTCCCTTAACCCCAATCTGTATTCTTGCTCTAGCCAGCAATGAGGCAGTAAGGGACTGCTCAGTCAAATTTGCCCCTCAGAAATGCCCCACTCTCTCTCCTATATTGGACATCTGGTATAACTGCCTCCTAACCATGCTACTTCGTGGTGGGATGATTTGGTTTTGTTGAGAAGCCGAAGCTCACCAACAGCCTCACTTCTCACCTCCGTACTTTGCTTTCTGAACCTCTGCCACTTGCTTGTGCAGCGCAGTGATGATCCTTTATGGGAAATGACTTAAAAAACATCATAACAACATTTCTGGGAGCAGTGGAGTCTTCAAAGGAAAATTCTTGGGAAGCTGGAAATGTGGTGGGAGGGAGAATATAATTTCTCTCATTTCAGATGAACTTCTGCCTTCCTTGAAATTCCTGTGAATTTCAAAGCCTTTGATAGTCATGAAACATCAGAGGAGCCTTTATGCTAAGCAAAACCTGTGTGAAAGCAGCACTGCTTCTGATCCCACCAGGAGCTGCTGCACACCCCGTTCTTCCTCCTTATGTTTGTCATCCCCTCAGCTGACGCAGTCGATCTGCACTTGTTTGGGTGGTCATGGCTGTGCCCTTTCTGTGCTGTGTAGGACAATGCTGGAGCAAACCCCATTACAGGCTTTGCCTGCATGGCCAGTGGGCCACCCCAGCTGCTCTCCTGCAAGCCAGCCTAGCTGGTCCCCAAGGATGGCTGTGCTTTGTGCCCTGGGATGCCTTGCCCGCAGCACAGCGCAGGGCACGGCTTGTGTTTACCCCAGTCTCCCTTACAGGGTCAACATCAGGCGGAGAGGCCACAGCAAGGGCCTTTCCTGGGAGAGCTCTGATGCCACCAGGCACGGGTGGCAGATTTATAGGCAGCCACAAATCACTGTGAATGCAGGTTACTGAAAAGGACAGCACGACCAGCATGAGCTAGGGCAGCTGCTCCTTGGGACAGGCACAGCCTGGGTAGAGCCAGTGTGATGGGATGGGGAATTTCTTCCCCATAGCACAATCAGCAACAGGAGACTATGCAGGGGATGCACTAGAAATTGCAAGGGCTGCAGAGTTGGAAAATGATCCCCACAGACTGCTCTTGAAGGGAGGCACTGATCTGTGTGAGAGAAGACATAGTCCTCCCACTTCCCACGCCTCTTCTCAGCCGCTTTCAGCAGCACTTGTGGCTGTCCGACCATGAACTCCTTCCAGAAATGTTGCTGGCAGAGAACAGCATTTAGGCGAGCAAAGGGGGAGAGAGAAGAACTAAGAGCAGAAGTCCCAAGGGGGTGTATTCCACCTGGGTAATTGTTATCCTGCGAAGACCGATGCATTCGCGCCGCCTTCATTCAATGGGAGGGAAGAGGTTGCCGGGGTGGCTCGGTGGTGGCGTGGCTGGGCTGGTCCTGGGCAGAGGGCACCCCCAGCTCCAGCAGGTTGTGATGTGCCTCTTCCCTGTGCTTCCCTCCCCCAGGTGCCAGCCGAGCGGAGAAGCTGCAGCCTAACAGGGCAGGCCATGGAGTGGGCACGCCCCCTGAGAGAAAGGCTACGAAAGATGAGCAAACAGCATCAAACAGCATCGGGGCCCTTGCTGGGTTCCCAGAGTAAGAGCACTAAGGAGCCTTCCTGCTACCACAAGCAGACTACAGGTGAACCACAGTCTGCAGCATGAAGAGCTGCAGGTCTGAAATAGTCGTCTAATTCTTGTGGTGTCATTGCCAGTTTAGACTTACCTCATCTCTTACAAATGCAGGCTTATTTGTATTTGACCCACCCATCTAACTGATTCGCATCCAGACATATCTGATCCATGGTTTTGAGAGTATACACAAGGGCTGGCCGTGCTTCTCTCTTGTCCTTCACTGCATTCATTTTCTCGCACTCCCCAGGCTTCTCAGGAGCTAGTTTGTCTTCTGCCTTGCTCCAGCATGCTTCCTGCCTGGAGCTGTAGCTTTTATCTCCAACAGGTACCTCAGTTGCTCCTAAACAAGCTGAAGAAGTATCAGACTATTTTTGGAGCGATGAGATGTGTTCCACAGAAAGTGAAGCTTATGCTTTCTGCTGGAGTGGTGTTGAGAAGTAAATTCCTCTTGATGTGAACCGAATGTAGTTTTTGAACATCTGATTGGCACAAAGTATACAGACAGTGACTTTCTGCAAGGATAAGCTGAACTACGGAGAAGAGCAAGTTGAACCTTTTTCTTGTATTTTATTTTTTTTAAGCTACCATGGCTGAGTTGCTGCCTTTGAACAAGGGCGGTGAGGTCCTGGGCAGGTGTGGTACACAGCCATACAGGGATGTAGGCAGAGCTGTGAAGCACGTCAAGAGTGATCAAAGACCTCAATGACTTCTTGTTAGATATACCACAGAAGGACAATGTTTTGACTGGAGTTATACGGACCAAGGTCAGGATATGAATTTGTAACTGAGGCAGAAGGCTGTAAAACAAAGCAACAGCATGGTCCAGCTCTTCACATGACTAATAAAGCATCACTTGATAATGCTGATTGTCACTGCCAAACACAAATTTAAGCACAGCTCCCATTCCCACCCTGCAGTGTTTATCAAGCTGGTCCCCTCCAAAATCGACTGGCTTCTGCAGAGCCAGCAGACATGACTTAGCGATTAGCCAAAGGCCATGCAGAGGAGGAAAGAAGAGGATCAGCTCAAATTACTTCCCACCCGTTCTATGGGCAACATGGAATGGTTTTTGACTGAACTGTGTTTGAAATGTGGTGCACTGGTCTCAACCCAGAGGACAGAAATAGTACAGCTGCCTAACAGCGGTGCAGTTCCAGCAGTAGAGATGCCTTCACATCGTGCTACTTGTTACCAAAAGTTTTACTTAGTAAGATTTTTTAAAGTGTATTATAAAAGTGTTCAGTATCTGAGGCAAGTGTGGCAAAGGGAAAGGAAGGGAAATCATGCTGAAATCTGGCAGTATGACAGGGTGGTTTGGAAGACAAATCCTCTAGAAGAAAGAAAGTAATTCAGGAAAGCTTTATTCTAAGTGAAGAAATTAAGATCTGTGGGCTCACCAGAAAGGCTCCAAGTTATCTGATCTGAATGTGAGGCAGAGAAGGCTTGTGCTGCAATAAGCAGCAAGGCTAGGAGGAAAACCCAACATAATAAAGTGGCAAAGTCCAATACCTATTTTAAACCCATCTTCTGTCTTTTTCAGAAAAGTGAAATCTAATCTGAGCAAAGCTAAGCAGAAGGAAAATTAGATACAGAAGGTAAAACATTAGTCGCCTTCCCCCTTTGAATTTTGCTAGAGCTAGCAGTTGAAGAGGTAAGAGTAGTTAAGCAGAAAGTATGTATCAGAGAGGCTTTCCTGTGAACTGGTGGGTCCATTGAGTGGCCAGGGTGGAAAAGCAAAACTTTTCAAGGAAAGATCTTCTATAGAAGCTGAAGGGTTTGGGGACATTGGTCTTCACTGCAGACTAAGACAGAGAGCGAGAGATGCAATCCCAAGCTACTATTCTTCAGCAGTAAAAATCAAGGAACTGATGGCCATGCGGTAACCAGACAACCCCCAACTGCCGTCAGCCTGCCTACAGAAAAGTTCATTGCCTGTTCACAAAAGCCTCCTATGGGGCTTCTCATTTTTCCTGAATCTCAAACAGAGCTTCATTGTCTGATCTGTGTGATAGTTTTTAGATATTTTGGAACGGAGGTGTAAGTAAAATGCCATGCACTTAGCAGATCTCTATATGGAGACTGCTGGACTGCAGAGCTCTGGGAGAGGGCAGGAACAGCCCCTTTGCCCCATACAGAGCTGTATTGCTTTGTCAGGCAGCGCCTCCAGGACTGGAGATATGGAAAAGCACAGAATGACATTTCAGTTGCAAGGAAAAATTAAGCCCCCCCCCCCTTTTTTTTTTTTTTTCCCAGTCTAATCCAGTCATTTTCCTTCTTCTGCCATACAAAAAAGAGGTGTCAAAAGCACATGGAGCTAACGTGCCCTGGCACCCATTGAAGCTGGTGGAAAACTTCTCTTGATTTCTATGGGCAGAGTTAAAGCGCAGCTGCTGCAGAAAGAAGAGCTGGTTGAAGATTGCACCCATCTAACAACAAGTTTTAAGGGGGCTTGTTCCTTGCTGGAGCAAACATACATGTGTTCAAGTATTTTTACAGGAGAGAGATGTGCATTGTCTAAGTCGAGTTTTTTTGACTTGCACCTTTTTATCTAGATGCAACAGTCTGTCTCCACTGGAAATGTCACACCCATGAAGCTAGGTGGATACATTTCAACTCTGACAAGAGAATGGGTGCAGGCAATCTCTCCCCTCCCACGTCCCCAAACAAAATTTGATCAGAAATAATCTGGCTGATTTCTAGTGCAGCCAGAAAGTGGCAGACGAGGGAAAAGCCCTCCCTCAGCTGAAAACTTCAGTGACTTCATGTCAGCCAGGAAAAAACCTGATTCCAGCATTAGATTTTGAAGAAATCACCAAACCTGATAGCTGGTACTTGGAGGACATGCCAGCGAAGATAGGCTGGTTGGATTTTGCCTGTTTTTAAAATCCCTGTATAATATTCATCATGTACATCCTTCATAATCCCATAGTAAATAGCCATAATTTTCCCATTTCACAAAGTTAAATGCCCACATGCCCACTTGCACACAGAAAAATTGATCCAGGTGCAGCCTGCGGAGTTTAGAAAGGTCATTCTCAAGACTGGGGAGAGATTGAGGGTGTTGCTGTTAATCAAAGAAGGGATGTTTAACATCTTTCTGACAATAAACAACGCAAATAACATTAGTCCCACTGCCGTCCCTCTGGCCTAGAAGTGCTGTTAAGACAGTTCTTGTACTTAACGTAAATATTATCCGCTGCAGTATCCTCTGTTGTCCTGGCTGGGTTGTGCAATGTTTAGTGGTGCAAAATTTCCACCAGTGCTAGGGATTACACCACTGCTGCAAGTCTTGCCTTTTTTGTACCCACGCTTCTTGCCTCTGAAGCCAGCTGCCGTGGCTGCAGGTAGTCCCACCTTCTCCTTCCCCCTCCCTGACTGTCTGTGTTTTTGAGCAAGCTCAGATTACTTGCACTCTCCCGATACACCTCCCTCCCCGCTGTCCTGTAAAATCAACAAACATCCCCACCTTCCCCATCCCCGTTTCCCTTCTCTCAGTGCTTAAAGACCTGGGAACTCGGCACTGCTGGTGGGATTTCAAAACCCAGCCCAGGCTCAAGTGCCAGATTTGGGCTAAACAGCTGCTGTGTACTGTCAGATCTACACACTACAATGATTTGTACAGCCCATTGCTGAACCAGCTAGAGCCATTTGTTTAAAAAATAAAAAGACAGATAAATTCAACTCTTCCCCTTCTCCTAGCAAGCTGATATCATGCACTTCTCTTAAAAATGGCTTGCTCCAGAACACATTAGAGCTAAATTATCATTTATGTTTGTCACAGGGATTGCTAATGTGTAATGAGATTTTAGAGTTAATGTTTTGTACAAAGCACTTAGTGGAGCTGGGATGAAATTGGTTCAGGATTCTGATGTGGTGTTTTAATTAAAGATATTTTCCAATCAGGGCCGAGCAAACGACTTGTCAGAAGATTTTGTACCCATCAGCCAATATACCAATGCAATGCTGGTCTCGCTTTCTGCTTCTGGGTTTTCTTCAGGGAATTAGAGGAAAGAACCTCTCCGAATCTCATGCAGAAGAGCCTTTCTTAGCTGCAATCTGTATTGGAGAAGAAACACGTATTTGATTCTCTGAAACTTTCACCTGGATGTCAATGGTCTGGTTCATTGCAGCGTGACGCTAGCCTTACGCTGCTTTGATTTTGTTCAACTTGCAACTGCAGATTGGTGCAATATGTGCACGCAGACTGGAAGAAATGGGAAGCCTGGTCCGTGAGGTGAGTCCTGAGCTCTTGTCTGATGTAGCAGGGTCCTGAGCTCTGACTGCCAGCTCCTCTTCCCTCTCCTGCTCTGCCGTTGGGCACAGGAGCCGGGGAGGAGGCAGGAAGATGGGTGATTAGATACAAAAATTAAAGGAGAGGAAGGGCTGCCAAAAGCTGTACCTGGTAAAACCAGCACGATGATGAGTTGCCTCTGCCTTAAACAAACAGGCTTCAGATGTATGATTCAATGCAAATATCAAATGCACATTAATAGGCACAGCTTTTATTAATTGCTAGACAATAAGGGTCATTATTGCCAAACTAACACATTCTTTTCTTAGCTGTCTCTGGTCCACACAGGGAGCTTCAACCAACAGCAGGTCTTAAGGTGGGTTATCTGCTTAAAACAAAATCTCAAAGCTATAACCAAGCATGAAGCGCAGCCCACGGGGCTGGTTTCAGGCACGGGCAATGCAAGCCTCCTGCAGAAAATCAGCCGCCCTTCTCCTCATTCGCTTTGCCCATCCTACAGCCCTGAGAAGCCAGGCTGGGTAGAGCTGTGAAGGGAGGGCAGGGGGGATGCAGGGAAGTGGCTCCTGCTGGGGAGGGACGAGAGGGAGGAGTTGCCCTTCCCAGTGCTCCTCACACGTAACCTTCTTCACCCTTCCCCTCCTGCCTCTCCAGCCATCAGAGTTGTGACCAAGGCCCCCCCTTTGCCCCTCACCCCCTAGTTCTTGCCCCACTCCCACCTCCCCAGGCAAGGAAGGGCACTGGTTCCGCAGCCCCTCTGGAGGCTGAGTCAGCTCCACAGATGCAAACCAGCACTGCTAGAGACCCACCTGGCACGGGTGTGCTGCTGTGGCACGGCAGCATCGTTAACTGGGATAGTAAGACTGAGCCATAGAAAACCACCCTGGATTTGTATAGCTCCATGTCTGTTTTTGCAGTGTTTCTGACATAAACCCCTTTAGAGCTGCATCATTATAAACCTTTCAGTAGTATGCGCCTCGTCCTGCTTGCTATGATAATAGAAACAAATCCTTCTTTATATGCTCATGATTTCAAATGCATTTGATTTGTTTGTTTGTTTTCTAAGATGAGCAAGGAGAAAGCTTTCATTTTATAGAGTGTTTGGATGTTGTGATATATGTGTATGAGTTTTTTCTTGTATTTTTCTTTTGCAGGTTTGCCCATCTACAGGTTCCATGACTGGAAACAGATAAGCAGTAAGTAGGGATTTTAATCCCAAAAGTAAATTGTAATATAATCAGTTCATTTGGTGAACTCTCTAGCTCAGTATGGAAATTCACCTGAGCTGTGTGAAAGGATGCTACTGACTAAAATAGAGAGGTGAAGGTGAATTTTGCAGAAATAAATCTCACATTTACACCTTTAGTGTGTGGTGGATACATGAATATAGTCAATATTGTAACATTTTCTTTGCATAAACCTTGTCTGACATCACAGGATCTCAGGAAATTACAAAGACAGAAGGAGACCAAGCTGCCTATTCAGGTCAGCCCCTCAGTGAAATAGCATCCTACTCCATAAAACATAATACACACCGCTTCATTGTACATCTCTTGTCCAGCTGTGTGGGTGCTTTATCCGCAAGAGCACTGACACACCACTTAATGAGTGTTGTTGACATTTTTAGAGACAGCAAGGTACAAACATGCATGGGGCATCTTTTGCTGCCAACCCCAAACATTCCAAAATCATGAGTCAGATCTTCCCGACTCATAAATTATAAGACTAACTGGAAAAAAAGTTCATGAAAACTCCCAACAAATGTGTTGGTGTTCTCCTCTGCCATGCGTTTTATTGAGTCTATGGTTTTGAGCCCTCAGAGGTCACTCAGGTTAAATTTTAAGTCTTTTGTTCTCTATAAGCGATAGAAAATTCTGCTGACATTCCCATCCATTCAATTACAGGACTCAGTTACAGAAACTGGAGAATTACATTGAACTCTGAGAGAAGCACCTCCATGGTGCTTCTGACGCACATCTCTGCCAACACGTGCTGAACTGTATGAATTTAATTCTGCATGAGGGATTGATGGGCAAAAAGTGTTAGGAGATACAGGAGAGCTGGACTGGTGTCCACAGGGGCGGTGCTAAAGCTTCTGAGTTTCCTGCTCACTGCTGTCAGGACGCTGAACCAGTTGATAGGTTTAGATCTCTGTGGTCAGAGATCCCCCATCCGTCGGGATTGTGGAGTAGAGAGGAAGAGGAGGTGTGAGTTGGTGGAGGGCCAGGATAGTGAGCCATGGAGGAACTCCCCATCCTTGGTGTGATTAGCACCTGGGAGGAGAGTATACTCTGCAGGAACTGAACACTCCAATGGAGAGGCTGAGGGAGTATTTACAGGATCCTTTTGGGTAATGCATGCCAGCACCCACAGCCCCTCACTCTGGAGGGTGAAAAGGCCAGATTTTAGCACACAGCAATGGCACCATTCGGTACACTGTAGTGCTGAGTGATGGGGCAGGGGCTTCAGCACATCTCTCTGTATTGCAAGCACCACCTTCACCATGGCTTTAGGCACAAGCATTACAAAACAGATTAAAGTCTTCTGCAGCAGTCCCAGCGCTCTGGTGATCAGTTTTGGTGTTCGTGAGACGAATGATTTCACACCAACATGGTTTTTTTTGGCTTTTACACTTACACTTTCAACCAGCCTCTGCCTTTACTGAAAGGTCAGTTGTTCTCCTCCTCCTTCTCTGCCATCTGCTCAGAAGAGACCTGTCCCTACCAACACACCCTTGATACTGCTGGTAGCCCCAGGCTCTGAGCACGGCCCCCCCACCACCTGCAGTGGTGTCCCAGTACTTCCTGCGGTGTTGGAGGAGGAAGGTTGAGAGGGATGTAGTAGGGAGAGCTGTGTTCAGGAATTGTGCTTCCCCGGCTTTCCCCGAGAGGCTGAACATGAGGACACATGCCGGGCATGTGCATGCACATGGACCTTGAGCTGTGATTTCTGAGGAGGTGATTTCAAAGTGCTGCTTAAGGTGAGGATTTTAGGCACTTACTAGGTCTGAAATATGGCCTGATTTTTCAGTGGAAACCTGCTACATACTCAGCACTGTGTGAAATTAGGCCATTCCTTAAGCTCTGGGGTAGCAAGTACCATCCACACTGTTGGGCTGTGGCTCTGCCAGACCCATTCAGGCAAGGAGGTTCAACCATGTGCCCTCTTCTGAGCTCTCATATCTCATGATGCTTCCTCTCCCAAGGGCTCATATCTACATTTTAACTTCTGGTTCAAAGTCTTAATTTGCTGCTCGCTCCTATAAGGTGATTATTTGCTTTCTCTGCACTGGCTTTTTTTTTTCCAGTAGGCTTTGGTAGCTTTGGTTTGAGATGTGTCTCTTTTGGCCCCAGAGCCAGGGCTTTTGGACCTTCCAGGTATCTGGCCTTGAATCCTGCTATGTGTTGGGATGCCAGAGCTGTTCTGGAGGCTGCAGCCATCAAATCCTCAGTGCCGCACTGCTGTAGCACATTTGGCTGTGCCTTTTGGCAGCCTTCACTTAGTGCCTTGACGCCAGAGTTTTGATACTAAAAGCGGTGTTTCCTGGGAGCATCACTTTGAGTCTTCTCTCACTGGTACAAAACTTCTTATTCTACAAAGCGGTCCATTTTCCAAGCCTCTG
>NW_009649946.1:762828-785308 GCF_000708025.1 Charadrius vociferus
TCTTGCTCCAGCCATGGATTCATAGGCAGAAGATGCCATTGGGATGCCCTGGTTGCAGCAGCTGCTCATGCCAGTGTGTCTGTTTAGCAAGTACAGATGGAAAATGCTGTTGTTTTCCCCTCATTGATCACTGTCCAAAGCATCTGAGGCTCCAACAGAAGAGCCAGAAGGGAGCAAAGTTGCTGTTCCCACAGCTTTGGTACTTCCTGTCACATCTCAATTTCTTTAGAAGTTAGCACACTGTACTTCAGGCTCGGTGTTGTAGCTGTGTTGGCCCCCCATGACAGGCCTGTTTTGGCTCAGGGGCGGCTGCAGGGACCTGCAGCAAGCAGTTTGGCTCAGGTGTAGGGACACGCAGGTTTCTCCAAGCCTAGGGGTCTGTTTGTCCTTTAACTATGCCTTTTTTTTTTTCTTTTCTTTCTTTCCCTGTTGCTGGTGCAGGTGGCTGGAGTAGCTCTTCTGTTTCAGGCAGATAAAGACATCTGTAACTGTCAATATCTATCAGCCCTGTCCCTCTGCCATTTTTCTTTTGTTGTTTTACACAGACTTTTACAAGTGGCTCCCTCTCAAATTTCCGGTGAAATGAATAATGTCAGCTGAGCCCGTAAATCTGTTTCCCCGTGAAGGGGGAGGAAGACACCATAGGCATGGGAATGCCGCTGGAGAGGCTGAGGAGGACACGATTGCAATTAGGCTGAACAATTATGGCAACTTCCCCTGATTCCTCCTCTCCTGCCCCGCCAAGGCGCTCCTCCGCTGCCCACACAGCCGTCCCGAAGAGGGCTTCGTTTGATGCTTCGCTCTTTCCAAAGGCAATGAGCCCATAATGAGCAGTAGCCCTCAGCTTGAGGGGCCCTGTCGGCCCTCTGGCACCTCATCAGCTCAGGGTCTCATTGCTTTACTTACTTGTCTCCCCAGGTAAGGGTTTTTTTCCCCCCTTTTCTGCTTTTGACCATGCTAAAGCATCATTGCCAGGAGCAACGTCAACGTGCCTCCTTCTCTGGCAGCAGCTTCAGCTGCCATGTTTGAGGAGGACGTTGTTGCCGCCCAGACCCCCTCACCCCTTGGTGACAGCCTGGCAGACTGGTGCAAACTGCTGTCCCCTCTGGGCACTCGGGCACGCTGCACCCTGGCCCCATGCTGGGAGCACCCCCACATCTGTAGAGGCAGCCGGTCACAGGGTGGGCTCTCCTGCTGCTGCTGGCTTCTGCGTAGGATCTAACAACCTCTCATTTATGGACACCTTCCCTTGGAAATTGCCTCCCAAACCTGGCCCGGCATCAGCCGCTGCCGTGACAGGTAGCTGTGACAGGAACGTGGCAGCTCTCTGCTTAAACAGGCACGGCGGCACAGCAGACGGCCTCCTCTTTCCAGGGCCCTCCGTTTGCACCTGTGCCTAATTACACCGGCAGGCGGAAGCGCTGAACAGAAGGATGTGCCTGAACAGCTAGACCACGCTCTCACAAAGCTGCTTAAGTTGCTATTTTGATCTCTACCACTCCTCAGAAACTTGCTGGTTGCTTAAAGGCTTTTGCGAAGTAAATCCAGCAGGTGCCTTGCCTGTTCCTTGCTGCCTGTCGGTAACTGACTTTCCCTGCCCGCAATGGCCTCGCCGTTGAGAACTTACAGCGCAGGATGCCACAGAGGGCTGCACCAAAACCTCCTGGTCCCTGCTCTCCTCCTCCTCCTCCACCCCACTGTGCTTGCCCTGGTGCGAGTGCTTTTTAACGGGAGATGTGGAGTTTTTGCCTCGTGTGCAACGCTCCTTCTTCTCAACACCCATGAGCTGGCGGCTGCTTGCACAGCGGGGCCCAGCCTGGCTGTGCAGCCGGGAGAGTTTTATTATGAGAAATGGTCTGTCGGCTGCCGCAGGCTCGCAGCAGCATAAACGTGTTGTCTGCAGAAACAACAGAGAAGCAAGGGGAGGCAGGGAGAGATTAGCTGTGAGTGGGAGGGTGAAGATATGGGGAGTGGAGGTCAGAGGAAGCGTGGGTTTGAAAACACGACCAGAATGTAATGC
Organism: Charadrius vociferus; assembly: GCF_000708025.1. Lineage (NCBI taxonomy): Eukaryota > Metazoa > Chordata > Aves > Charadriiformes > Charadriidae > Charadrius > Charadrius vociferus. The sequence continues at coordinate 764,849 of NW_009649946.1, forward strand.
CATTGCTCTGTGATTTTTTTTAAGTAAAAAGGCAGATAAAACTGGCAGGTTTTAACATGGGCAAGTGTCCAGAAACTCCTTCCAATGCTAGTAACTTGTCTGTATCAGTTCTGCCACCCACCTCCCATCACCACTGCTCGTCGGGGCATGGGGAGAGTGCCGCGGCGGCTCTGAGTCGCTTCTTTCTCAGCCATCAGATCATGAATAGAGGTTGCTATTTTTTGAGACTTGGAGCAAATTGGAGAAAAATCAGTGGGTCCTTGTCTGGCCGCCGACCAAATCAAAGCCTCGCTTTGGTGTGGGAAGCCTCAGAGACGGTTTTAAGTACTGCATATTTGTCACTGACTTTGCAGGCTCCATTGCTCTTACCCCTAATCTTCCTCACTTGCTCATGCTGCGCATGCAGAGGCAGGGAGGGATGATAATGGACTTGCAGTTGTACTTGCTGTTCCCATAACAAACGGCAGGATCCTCACATAAATTGTTTGAACATGTAGCACTGCTCTTATTTCTTAACGATAAGGGCTTAGGAGCTGCCCTTTTCCAAAATGAAAGAAATGAACCAAATGTTATCTCTTTGTTTTAAAAAATGATCCCTGCAACTACAACAACAAAAAGCCATTACGATGATCCTTAAAGGTCTTGCAAGCTTTTATGGAAGAGATTTTCCACTCACCAAGTCTGGCTTCGCTCCCGTTCCCTCTCCCTCCTCCCAGCCCACATGGCCCAAGCTTTCTAGGGCAGCTTGAGCTCCTAGATGCAGCTGAGCTGAACAAGCTTGCCCTAGAGGACATGTCAGAGGTCAGTCCTGGAGGGAGAAGTAGCTACTTTGGATACTGTGTCTAAAGCCAAGTGCTCTAGATCTTGCTCCAGTCCCAAGTGCATCCATCATCAATTATATATCTATACTTGGTGTTTACACAGGTTTCTTGTTTGTCATGAAATATTTACTTCAAGGCTCTGCATCTGCTGTTAAGCCCAACAGTAGTGTCTATTGCTTATGCTGAGGAAACAAAATTTCACCATAAACTTTTGGTGCTATGGCACAGATCTATTTGGTGGTTGGTGCCAGGCTCGTGCCAAGCCGCACGAGCTGCCTGCTGACTCTTACCTGGGCCAGTGAACACACTAGGGGTATGTTTAAACTCCAAAATTTCTGAGTCTAAAGAAAGAAACCCCTCCTTTATCATGCGTTTAATAGATGTATGTTTCTGGAAGTAGTAGGTAGAATTTTAAAAAACTCAGTTTAAACAGCATACGCAGACACACACATGTATGTACACACCTATATAGGTTTGCATTGATGAGTCTGAGGTAAAAAATGTGATGATCTGAAGTCGCTTCATTGCCACCCAAGACAGAGCTCGAGCCCTTGGAACTGGTTTCATGATCTCTGGAACAGAAGGCCTGGAAACTTAACCCATTTGATTGCTGCACAGCCCTCCTAGCTTGAACATGCTTATGTAGGTTAATGCGTGCACCCATTAACTTTCCCACTGTCAACTGCTGTTAGTGTAGCTGCTTAACGCCCTGCTGGGAGGAAGATGGATGGGCTCCTCCAGATGCCATCTTGATGCTGCTTTTTTTAGTTCAGCCCCAGGGGATGCAAATCTGAGATGGCTCTCCTGGAGCTGTGTGTGGCTGTGCAAAGCAGTCTGTAGACATGCTCTCTCACCTTAGATTTCCAATTTAACAACACCCTATGCTATTCGTAGGTGTATTAAGTGGAAATAATGTCTTTCCCAAAGTAGATAAGCATAACTGCTTCTCAGGTGGGGAAAAAGGGCCACTGAGGGCTTCAGTGATATGGGCTGAGCCAGCTGCAGAGGTGTGAATTTGCTCCCCAGTTCTAAGAGCTGCCAGTCTCTGTGCCCAGTTGACTAGGCCATGGCTGAAACCTGGAATGGGCATGGGAAGGTGCTAGGATTGGAGGGGGAGACAAGGAAAAAAGAAAGACAGCAATGCATGAATGAGAAGAATGAGGCATGTGAAAGAAAAGTCCTCGTCTGTCTCCAGAGGCCTTATGAACTAACCAAATGGCTGCTAATAAGATCAACTTCCTTCAATGTGTTCTGTATCACACATTTAGTACGGCTGTGTCTTAGTGATGTGTTTCTCTGCACAAGACTTTAAGGAGATGGTCACCATCAGTATGCTGCATGTAGTAGAAAGCAGGTGGATTTACTTAGCTCTTTGGGTGGCAAAAAGTGGGAACATTTTATGTCATTCAGGCAGGAGTTAATATTAGCGTATTTTTTACTGTCATCCTTTGGATGTATCACAAAATTGGCCTATGAAAGGAGGAGTGGGGAGAGGAGCAGAGAGTGAGACATCTTAGAGCCAGCGCAGACAGGAGGCATGGCTGAGTGATGAAGAGTGAAAGATGCTGACCAGGCTCAGGCCACACACGAAGGGCTGGCTGCCCTTCCTGACCCTCCGTAGCTGTGAAGAAAGACAAACCTTGACAGGGCTGAGGCGGGAAGGCAGCACATGTCCGTGTGCAAATACCATGGAACGGTGGGGTCGATGCCATCTTCCAGAAGAAATCCCCAGTTGGCAAGGATGAGAAGTGGGTTTTGTTTGGCCCTGTGCAGAGTTGCTGGGAGCTCTGTGTTCCCACTGCTGAGCTAGACAGTGAGGTGGAAAGTCTTCCAGCTGCTGGACACCCAGTACTGGAGCAGCTCCACCCCCCCTGCTCAAGAAACCAGCCTGTCTTGGAGATACAACCCATGGGTGAAGACAGGCTTTCATGAGCTGAAAGTGCTTCCAAATCCTAAGCAACTTCTGCTTTGCTGAGGTGTTGCCGCTTCATACAATTCATTTCTGAGCTCTTATTGACAATTACTCTAAATTAAAATGAATAGGCTGCTGGCTGCAGTGCAGGGTTGTTTGGTACAACCAAGGATGTTTTGGCAGCAGGTGGGGGAGAGGAAGGGAGAGAGATGCGGTGTCCTGACCCAGACCTCACTCCTGCTGCTTAACATGGGGCTGTAACGGGGAGAGCAGCGCTGCCCACCACTGCTGATCTGGATGTCTTCAGGGTCCCTGTACAGTGCTGCCCTGTATCTAGCCCCTGTGCAGCCTAGGAGAGGACTTGCTGTGGTGTGGGGACATCCACCCATTCTGGCCAGAGCAGACAAGGTGCCTCTCAGCATGCTCAGTTTGGATCTAAACTCTTCAAAGCAGCTGCAGCGGGGTGGAGGATGTGGCTGTGCTGGCCTGGCCCTGGGGTGGTGCTGGGCTGCTGTGCCTTGTTTTCATGCACACACAGAGCCTCAGCCGCGCCTTGGGGCTGGCCAGTTTTGGCAGGCGGGCGGTGCGGGGAGGAGGGAAGCCCAGTGGGTTTGCCCGAGTGGGCCCCTCTCGCCTGTGCTGACTCACAGGGCACCGTGCTGGATGTCTGGCAGGGAGCCTGCTGCCATTTAGGAGAGAGGTAGTCATCCTCACGCGCCTGCACCTCCCCGCTGTTTGCACAACCGCCCCATCCCCAGGCTGGGGGAGGTGGAGGTGGAGGCTGGACAAATGTGCCTGGATGGAGCTGTGGCATCCCGAGCCTGGGGCTGTGCTCCCAGGGGAGCTGCTCCATGCTGCCCTGTTAAGGCACTCTCCATTGCCTAACTGGAGTTGCTGGGGATTGTGCCTGTCATCCAGCAGAGCATGAAACGACGTGGCGGCAACTGTCACATGTTTGTGGTCTTCCCTCTTCTCCCTGAAAGAAGATGGGACAAAAGAGTACCCAGGTTTGTCATCCCACAGAAAAGCATGTGTAGACATGGGTGCGCGCACCCTTGATGGCACATGCTTAGAGGAGACACCATCAGAGCCGTGCCCTTTGCGTGCAGCTGGAAAGGAGCAAACCTGGAGTGGCCCCTCTCTGCAGGCTGAGCGTGAGCTCGGCGGCAGCTCCGACCCCGTCCCGTTCCCCTGTGCTCTGCAGCCAGCGAGCACAAACACGCGGGGTGTGAGGACACCCAGCGCAGGCCAGCATTTGTTTGGTTTGCAGGGTGGCTTTTGCTGTTTTCTAAGAGCAGGAAATGCCGCCTGCTCGTTCGCCTCCTCTAGCGCAGCTGCACCTCGCTGTCCCAGCCCCAGCTGCCACAGCTTAGCTTTGCCTCAAAACACATTCTTGTGCTGGGTGCAGTGCCTCTGCGCTCTCAGATGGAGATTGGCTTTTAGCTGCCTCTGCCTGCATGGCATCTGCTTCCCTCTGCCTTTTTAATCCTCTGCATTTTCCATAACCTAAAATAAACCAGTAACAAATCTGGGATGCAGTTCTCCAGCCAAGGGGAGAGATCTGGGGCTATGGCATTTTGCACCTCCTGTGATTTCTGCAGCAGTCCCTCTTTCTTTTTCTTTTCTCCTTTTTTCGTTACAAAGAAGACTTGTAAGAAATGTATTCTTATGTCAGTAACATTCAAAGGTGAAAAGAAAACCTGCCAGAAGAGAGCCTTAAAAGTCTGACATATTATCATTCAGAGGAGAATTTTCAGTAGAATTATGCTGGAATTTTTCCAATAAATAAATTCTACAGACTTTTAAGGGAGAGCTTTTAGATTAATGGAAATATTACTTAAATTAAAATTCATCCCATTAAGCCATCAATTCCATTGTCATTGCAGCATCATGTGTTTAATGTTAATGACATGCACAAATAAAAGGGAAGAAACCTATTTGTTTTATTGTGACAAAAGCTGAGTATGGTCTGTTGTGGAAAGTTAAATACAAGCCAGAGTGGGTACAAGGCAGGATCAACAGAGACGTGGTTAAAATGCCCCTGCAGAGGGTATATTGCATAGTACTGTGTATCTGTAGATGGAAATGCTAAGAAACACATTTGGGCTTGTATTTTCAACGAACTGATTTTTTTTTTTTTTTTTTTTTGTCTCTTAGTGACTTCTGGAGGTGGCCTTCTGCATCTTACATGCTCTGTCCCTTTTTTTTTTAGAGCCCCACATAGAGGAGAGTGTATCCCAGACTCCGTCTGGGACATGTCCCAGGCTCACTCTTGTTCCAAGGGAAGCTTGGAGGGAAGCTGCCAAGTTCAAACCATGTCTTGAGCTCTCTGCACTTCCAAGATGAGCTCTCGCAAGGCTAGCTTTCATGCCACCCACATCAGGACCTTCTGCTTCCACACCAGGCTGGACAACCTGAGGGACAGACCTCAGGGCCTTTTGGAGCCTCTGCTTCCCATCTGGGTGAGAGGGACACAGGCAGAGTCACAGGTGAGTGAGTGAAGGGGAAAAGCTAACTGGCTTCTACCTCTTCTGACTTTTGATGTGATTTATGCTCATGGGGGGGAAGGCAGCAGAGAAGGTTTTTACATTTTCTGATGTGTCACTTGTCAGCAGGTGACAGGACTCTTGCTTGGGATGGATGTGAGCTTGGCTGATCTGTAGGGGTTTTTGTCTTGAGCCACCCACTGTGTTGCAGGTGTGTGTCCTCAGGGGTCAACCCAGGTGTAGGGTCTGCTGCTGGTGCCCTGGGGAGAGTGGATGGCAGGGCAGCCTGGGGAGGAGGTGAGTGTCCAGAAGATGAAAAGGACTGTGTCACTCTTGGAAAGGGTGGCTCCTAGTAGCAGGGCCGTGGGGAGCAAAGATGGATTAGGTTAGCCCATGTGAGACCTGCCACACCACAGCCACCGGTGCTGTGTAACAACCCCACCCCTGAGAGTCTGCTTGGGCTTCTCATGACAGCTTGTGTTGCACTACACAGGGGTGCCTTGTGGCTCTTCCCCATGTTGCTTTGGAGACCCTGACTATCCTGGCATCTAGGTGCAGATAGCACTGGGGATTTTGCCTGAATCCTTGCTGGAAAGGAGGGGGGCTGCCAACCCAGGGGACAGAGTCCAGCATTTAAAGCAACACTAATAAACACAACCTCCACAAAGTTCAAGTTTGAGGGCTTTACATGGGCTTGAGAAGGATTTCAAAGCAGCATCTAAAAGTGCCTAACTGCACTGAAGCTACTTAGTGACTCAGTTCATATTCCAATCCATAGACTGAAGCATGTTATTGAACAGAATAAGCCAGCACAGAGATTGAAAGGCTAGAGGGATCATTGCCCATTGGTATCTTCCATACCCATGTCAACACCCACAGTCAGGATAGCTCCAGTAACAGCAATCTAGGTGGTAGCTACCTCCCACCTTTAAGACGACAAACCAGCTGCTGTTATTGTTGACACAGGAGCTGCATCTCAGGAAATGCTCCATCTACCCTGTGGAAAGGAGTGAGCAGGTTTCTGTGGCTTTCAGGGCAGGTTCTCCTTTGCATTTGTTGCTCTTGTCTTTTATTGAATGTGAAAAGGCTTTAGGGCAGGAGGGCCAGTTCCTAGTGGAAGGCTACATGCACTGCAAGGCCAGGCCTTAGCCTCCCCCAGACCTGGGAAGAAGGTTCGACCTGGAGTTTGTTCCACCGTTCCTGACTACTTGGTCTGTGCAGCAACATGTTGGGAAAAGTACTGGATCAGATTTCATGCCCCTATGGGGTTTGGGCAATGTTTGTAGCAAATGGAGAAATGACTCAATTTGAAGCTTGAGGTGGCTTTAAGCGAACAGAAGATCCATGTAGGTCACTAGAACACCCCTGGATTTCTCAGGCAGTCTTCTCAGGGTTTGCTATGCAAAATGAATAGCACTTTTCTTGCTGAGACTAAGAATACCTTTCAGGCCAAGTTTCAAGGTCAAGCCATCCATTTCGCCTTCTCAATCTGTATGAATTAACTGTCTTCAGCACAAATTTGAAATAGTGCAAATGCATCATTGTTAGAGCATGTTTTAAGAACAGCTTCAGGAGCACTGAACATATCGTTACTTGTACAGAAGCAATTACTATTTAGGCTCAGTTACTACAGTGGCTTCCCAGTCTCTCTTTTGTCTCCAGGTTACTCCTTCGCCACAGAACAAGTATTTATTTTTCACCAGTAGCACAAGATGTATTTTTCTTGAATTCCCTTGAGCATTCCTTGCTTGTGGTCAATAAAAGAGAAGTTCACAGCGAGTCTGACTGCTACATGTTGTCACAGCTACTTTTCCATAGCTCAGTTTCTCAGCCTCCTGAGGTAGGGATGGGCTTTGACTCAGAGGCACTGGAGTTCACATCTAGTGGGTTTTGTTGCTTTTTTTTTGCCTTTAGCAAAAGGCTGAAGGCTCTTCTCCATATTCTCATGAAACTCTTCTTGCTTTAATCTTTCCCTCCTGCTCCCCTTAGGTCCTCGGTCTTGGTTCAAAGGGACATTCTGCCAGCAGACTTCTTCACATCTGGTGCAACCCTAGAAAAATTCACTCTCAGGGAAAGAATGGGCAATTTGTGCATTCCCATCATCACTAAAGGCTTCCTGCAATGGAAAATAGCTCAAGGTTTCTGAGGTTCCCTTCTCCCACAACAAAATTAGCCCGTGGGCAGATGTACAATCAGCACATCTCTATTTGTCTTGGCCATGAGCCCTCCGCAGCTAGTATTGTCTTCTTTGGGAAACCAGTGAATTGCTTTGTATTACCCTCCGCTTCCCTGCACTCAGACTGTCTGCTTTGCAGGACCTTGTATGCTTACTGCAGTCCCAGGGTGAATTTAGTCCTTTCCTTTTTAGCAGAGTTTTTTCCCAGACGACCCTACTTTTTTGGCTGTGGTTGCCATTTGCCACACTTGTAGAGAAAGGGCTGCTTATAGGCATTGGTACGTACGGACTGTTTATCATTTGAGAAATGGGCATGGCAATTCTTCCATCTCTCCTAGGGGCATTCTGATGAAAATACATTAAATTATCCTAACCTCTGGTCTGTATGATTAGTATATGGGATTACTGCATGTCAGCCAGGTAGACGTATGTAGCAAGGCAGCGTAGGATGTTAAGATGTCCCTTCTAGCTATGGGACAACTCATCATTAATAAATGCTCGGTGGTCACTGACCTGAGAGCAGGAGCAGACCTCGCACTTTCCTGGTTCACCAGAAATGCCCGTACCACTTCAGTGCAGGAAAATACCTCCTGGTGATCATGCAGCAGTGTGAGGCTGACATCCCATGGGGGAAGAGTTTGGACTCCATCTAGTACCTCTATGCAGCAGTCACTTGTAATCATTGCTAATCCAATGAGAGTAATAAGTAGGCATGCACTTCTGCATGGATTTATTGGTCTGAGGGGATACCACTGGCAAAGATAAAGCAAGGGACAATATTCACCAGAAATAAATATTGACATTTATGGAAACCTAGAATGCGTGTTCACATCTATTTTGAATGTTTTCATGAGAGCTATCTGGGAAGCTTCTATTATGGGTATATTTCCTAAAGGGTAATAAGTTTTTCTGTTAAGATAATATTCTAAAGGGATAGATTAAATTAAAGGTTAATTTAAAAACTATTTCTTTTCTCCTGGAAGGTGAATAATATTTTTCACTTACACTGCTGCAGTCCATCATAATGTGTTTATTTGCATGTGTAATTTGGTTATCTGGCATTACTTCAAACTCAGGATTATTCATTTCTGATGAATAAAGAACAATTTGGGCTCTGGTCCTCTACATTAATCACATAAATTAATCCCACTGGATAAAATCTTGCTCCCATTGATGTTGCAGCAAAACCACCATGGACGTCACTGGGGCCAGGGTTTCACCTGCTACTCATATGCTTAAACAGACATCTAAGGGTTTGCAGAGTCCACATTTTACTGACCTGCTGTGTGCCGGGGCTCTCCTTGTGTTCAGCCAGCAGCTCCTAACCTCCAATAGTGATGTGAAGACCTCAGGAGAATGAGCCTGTTGAAAAAAAAATCGAAGTCCTGTTGCAAAAAACCTGACCTGCTTTTCATCTTCCAAGAGTTGAACAGGTTAAAGGAGTGAAATCTGGGCTGTCCACACCGTTTGCACATGGTGGTTACTCAAGGTCAGTGTTTCCCTGTGCAGTCAGGCAGGGAATAATTTTTGTTTGTACAGGTCTATCTCGCAGCAACAGAGAAAGTTGTTATAAACATGGGAAAATCTGATATGGAAAAGCTGGCAAGGGAAACTATTCAGTCTTTTAGGAATAATATCTATGCATGCATTTAATGAATGGTATATTATGTAGCCCAGAAAAAATATATTGAAACATATCAGAATTGTGAAGTGAAACATTGGACTACGGATGGATGGTGTTTCCTGACTAAATAAATATCCTTTGTGGTTGGCTTGGGTTTATTTTATCTCTTTATTTTTCACTCACTATTCAGTAGGGGGGTTTGGGTTTCCTGGACCCTGCAGAGGATCAGTCATTTTCTCCCTGTGGCATTCTCAGCAGAGCATCCTCATCCTGTGCATATTTACAGCTGACTAGGTGCACTGAAGTGCTCTTATTCTTTTTGTTTCCTGAAAAACTTAGTTGCAGAGAGAAAAATGAAAAAAGAGGGTCAGCTAACTGGGCAGGTCCCTGTAGGCAGCTCAAGGACCTTGCTTTTGTTGAAATTGCTTGGAGCTTCATGATGTTAATCTTTTCCACCTTTTAAGTTATCCAGATACAAGAGATCACGGTTAGCTTTTACTGAAAGGAGAAAATGGTTGTTTTGTTGTTTTTTTGTTTGTTTGTTTGTTTTGGGATTATTTTTTATTTTTTTAATGCAGGATGGGCTTCTTTACAAAACCATATCAATCCTGACCACAGCCAGAACCAAAGTGCAAATGACAGTGTCTTTGCACCCAGCTTTCTGCCAGCGCTAACACAAAATGGTGCTTTTTTTTTTTTTTTTTTTTGTCTGTCCGAGGCATAAATTCCCAGTTCTTGTTTCCTTTTTTATGTTCTCTGCTTCCCTGGACTATTGCCACTCTGCTGCAGACACAAAGCAATAACCAGATAAGCTCTCCTCTCTGCGCTTGCATTTAGGATGGAAGCAGGGAAGAGTCCTTCGCAAGGGCTGTGCATGAAGGACAGCAACTGCATCCAAACGGCAAGAGTCTCCACGTGAAAAGCAGAGAACGTCTTCCCTCCGCTTCCAATAGCACCTGCCTCCTCTGCAAATTAATCTTTGGATACCTGAAGATGGGCACCCAGAAAATGAGGTACAGACAGTCGCAGTGTGTGACAAATTCAGATTAGGAGCAATCTGTCACAGCCAGGGATGGTATCCATTTCTGAACTCACGGGCAAGAAATACTCATTGACATTAGTGGGAGCACAATGGGGGCCTGGCTTGCCCACAGTTACTATATTAAATGACCTGTAACTCAAAAGGTCTTGGATGAAATTTATTATTCTGAGCCCAGCACATCAGTTTGCAGTGACATTTAGCTCAAGACAAACTCTGAAGAAGTGATAAGCTAGTGGGAAGCAGGGGAGGAAAAAAAAAAGAATAAATTAAGTCTGGGTAATTTTATTAATGATTTTTCAGTTTAAATACTTGTGGGTAATTTTGTTCTGGTTCCACAGAAACAGCCCCCTTTTGCAGAAGGAATTGCAGATCCCACAGAGTTTCCAAAACAAATGAGGTGCTGGGAAGATTTTATCAGGGAAACTGTTTTCGTTGTTAAGTAAAGAGAAATTCCCTCTTATTTCTCATCATTGATATAGGTCCATGGCTGACCTGCCAGAATTTTCTAGTAGTCTGTTGATCTGTTGGTGGTGCTAGTCAAGAATATTGCCCCCTCTGCTATCTCTAGGTCCATTTCTGTGTTGACATGTATGTGAAATGTCTTCTTCAAACACTGTTCTCTTGCTTTTTCAGTTTGGGAATTGAAATGGAAAGCACATTCACTCCTTAATATAGAAAGAAAAATGGAAATGTTATTTTAAAATATTTAAAGTTAAATCAGCATGAAGTAAGTTTGGTCCATTTTTTAAAGGCAGCCCCCCAATAGCAGGTGAATTACAGACCGTTGTACTTGGATCCAGTCTCCCTTCACATTTTGATGAGATTTCATGGCTCTTTCATTCACTTATGGTAATGCATCAAATTATGCTTTAAGACAGTTAGAAATGAAGACAAGAGATGCTGCTTGTTTAAAAGTATTTTGCATAAATGCAGTGACTTTTAATTTTGGGTAATGCCAGAGATTGATAATGCAGTCTAGAAGCGAATAAAATGCTGGCATATCCTCTGCAAGCTTTTCTTCCGTTGATAAATATCCTTGCTGCCATAGATATGTGCATCTTTATCCAGCTTTGTCCAGCTGTGTGCTGTAGTACAGAGCCATCGTTTTATCCTTTGGGCAGATAAAAGTCCTGAATGTATAGGCTAGTAAATTGTTATACTTAGTGGCCTAAAAGAGACTTCTGGATGTTATGTGGACATATGAGGACAGGGCAAAGAGATTTGGATAGTCTGATGATCAAAATCATCATGTATAGGAGCACTTATTGTGCAGCAATTTGGTGTTTTTTCTAGCCTGAATCTAGCTAACACTTCAGACATGTATATAAGTAATAACTAAGACGTGCTTTCATAACTGCAAATGGCAACCCTGCAAGGATTGTACTGCACTTTGGGCAAATGATGTTTTCTCCAAAAACAGTTGTTTAGAAAAATCATGAATTATTTAACTTGTGCTTCTACAAACAAAAGATACTGAAATTATTATTTTCTCTTTTCTTTTTTGGTGTTTTGTTTAGAAGCCTGTTTTTTGTGATATTCTTCCTTTTAACTCAGTTTGGTAAGTGTGTCACAATACCCTCTGTTTGACAAGTCTTCTACAATACCCTTCAGACAAATGGTGGCTAAAAGGAGCCTGGGAAAGTATTCAGGGCTGTGAGAGTGTTTTTCTTATCTGCTGGGCCTGCTTATCACGAAGCGTCAGGGCAGCAGGGGAGATACCGCTTCCCCGGTCCCTCTTTGCTCGTGGGTGTTTCGAGAGTACGGGCAGAACTGCCACTGAGCCAGTGCAAAACCCCATTGCACTGGGGGGCAATAGGACTGGATCTGTTCATCCCTATGGGAAGATGTGGCCCCAGATACCTTGGGTCAGTTTTCTGAGGGGAGGCAGTGAGCTAACAGCTCAGCAGGAGCAATGGTGATGCCCAGGTCTGTAGGGGTCTCACAGTCTCCGGTGGTCTGGGAGGCGTGCACCCCGTGAGCCCCTCTAAAACAATAGACCCAGCTATGTGGGTTGGGTGGTTGGGTGGTCAACGTTGACGGAGGTTGGGTGATCAACATTCAAGCGCTGCCGGTGATGAAATGCTGCAGTATCTTGAGGTCAGACAGCGACCTATTAACCAAGAATAAGCTGAAGGTCTTGATGTGCTATAGTGGGGGGCCAAAGTGCATGTCAGTGATTAAAAGCAAGTGTTGCTTATGGTAGCTCATAAATATAACACAGCATCTTGCTCCCTCCCAGTAGACCTAGATACCAGGCAGTTTTAACTTCATCTTAATACTACTATATCTTTGACTGAAATCATAATATTTATGCAGGGTAGTTTTTCAAGAAGCTTACTGGATGTGAAAACAAGTTCTTGGGTTTTCCCCTTTAATGGAAGCAAGCTGAAGGTCAGATTTACAACGTTTCAAGCTACATTCTGTGCTCATTTACACAGCTGTAATCTTGAGTTATGCCACCGAGGACAAGCAATTGCTCCAGACTTACAGGGATATAACTGACAGCAGAATTTAGCTCGGGGTTGCCAAAGCTCAACAGAAAAGGAGCTGTGAGGGTGGAATTTGGTGTTCATGAAGTAGCTTGTGTACACTCAAGGAATGCAAGAGCCCAAAGATTTATTAGTAGTGTTTCAGAGCATTATTGAAATTAGGCTTAATTATCTGTGTAATTTGCTGGAACCAGCATTTTAGCATTTTTGATCAAGTATATGCCATTAATTTGAAAAAGAGATGTACCAGGCTGCTCTCAAAAAGTGAAATAAAAAGATTTAAAAAGAAAGCCCACAATTTCCAAACTGCATGTTTTACTAGCTTTCAAGGTTGTTGTTGGTTGAGTCCCTCTCCCCACTTTGCAAACAAACAGTCCATTTGCAGTTTATACATATGGAAGAAAGTTCACATCACCCCAGAGGGTTATTCCAGCAAGCAGGGAAAGGAAATGTCTCCTCGTTCCCAGGCTTGCGCAGCTCTGCCATCCCTCTCCCTCCTGTTCTTGCTCCAGCCTCATGAATACCTCCTGGAAATGGTGCTGGCCACCCCTGGGGGAAGGAGCAGAAGATGTGGAGCTGTGAGCAATAACCCACCCAGAGATGAAAATGCAAGGCTCCTGCTCGGACCCGTACCCCATTCTCCCCATTCAGACATACTCCAAAGGTACTGCACTGTTTGGAGGTATCTGCTCTGTGCGTAAACCTCTGTTTCTGCACTGTCTTCTTGCCAGCCCCCCCGTGAGGTATACCTTGGGTTGGCCAAGCTCTCGGCAACGAGGGATGTTCTTGTGTTGAAAGCAGGTGCCACGCCAAGGCACAGCGGACCTTGTTTCTCTGCTGGTTTCTGTGGAAACTTTGGAGAAGACCTCTAACCACTCTCTTTGTCATGTATTAAATAGCAATAATGATGCTTCCCACTTTCTGAAAGAGTGCTTTGAGTGTACAGCCATTAATATGTATGAATAGCTTGAAGCTTACATGAACACTGTAACGTTGAGGGCTAGAAGAATTCCAACACAGCCAGGTTATTAGCTGTCATTTTGCCAAACCTCTGCTCGAGCAAGCCTTTGTTTTCAGGACAGCTGCTGAGTGGTGGTTTTCTGTGGTCAGCACCTCTCTAGTTCAGATAGTCACTTCTTTTTTTCCCTTTATAGCTTCTCACCCCTGCCTCCATGTAGGTCTTCAGCAGCACTGAGGTGGTCGGCACGTCATTTTGGGGAGTTAAGCAGTAAAGACGAAGGGCGAGATGCTGTTACTGAAATGTTCTACGCCTTGGCTCAAATGGCGGAGAAGCATCAGCTCAGACTTTCCCAGTAAATGATTAACTTTTGTTTGTGCAGAGGACAGAGCCACGGTAAGAATGCAATTAATTACGCCGGCAGCCCAGCCAGGCCAGCAGTCAGCGGTGCTCTCACTTGCAGCTTCTGGCTCTGCAGGTCTGATTTGAGAGTAACTAATTAAACGCAGGTGCAGGCTAGAAGACTTGTTGAATTAATGCACAGTGTCTTCTTTTCTATGTTCCCAGGCATTTGTAGCTCACAAGAAAAGAGCAGGCGCTTGATGCTACAAATAATAATAGAGTGCTGATGATGGAGGTAATTAATCCTTTATTATTCTGGTGTGATAGGCTGCTGCTAGGGCTGTCATTCAAGTACTTCTCATGCAAAAACGTGTCTCGAAGGTGAAAGAACACGGAGTAGGTGAGAGACTGACTAGCGTTTTAATGGATTTTCTGGTGTTATGGGCACAGATACATCTTCAGGTTTTTGGCAAGATTGTCAAGGCCTAGTAGTTAAAACTAAAGACCGGACATTCACTGCAGTATGTTCAGGGCCCTGTCTTTGACTCACCAAGACAATTTTAGCAGGCGGCAGCTTAAAATGAAAATTCAGGCTGGTTCAAATGACACACAGACATGGAAGAGAAACACAAGGCCATAACTGTGGCTCACTGTGGGCTTTCTTTGCTCTTTTACCACTTCCTGGACATCCACACTCAGCCACTGTCAGTAACAGGCTACTGAATTCAAGGGACCTGAGACTAATCCCAGCACTGTTCCTCCTGATGGTGCAGAAGGTGATGGTCTTACCACAAGCGAGACTGACTTCGAGTGGAGGTAATGCGGATATTCAAGGAGCTGCAAAAATCGCAAATCCTATTTTGGGCTATTTATTGCCAATTAACAAATGCTGCAAAATGGTGTTTGTTGCTGGGAACTTTCCGTTCCCCAAATAAGGATCCTTACTGGTTCATATCAAACTCCAGGACTCAAATACCATTTTTAAGTTAAAATTAAAGGTAAATTATGAAAACGTTGGCCTTGTGCTCTCTCTGTTGACATTGACTTGTTTGTGATACCCCTTCCTCCCAGACACAGGAATTTTGTGATTTTATGAGGTGATAAGGAGGAAACAACCTTTGCAGCAGAACCCCCATGGAGTGCCAAGCATTAGAAGGCTTCAGCCTCAACACAAGGAAAAGACCCAAAACATAATGTGTACGTCTATTTTAAAGACAGTAGTGATTTCATGCTTTTCTTGTTATTTCATGACAAAAATGGTCCAAAGCTATTAGGAATGTTTATAGTGAGAAAATAATGCCGAGTTTAATAAATGGGTTGGATAGGACAGACCATGTTTTATTCAGTGTGGGAACCGAACACTGCCATATTGTACAGATTTGCTGATCTGGAAGAATTGTACTTGCCTAGTGGAATGCAGCTTGAAAGCTGAGCACATGAATATGACAGTTTTCTGGGTTTTAATGCAGAGAATTTTAAGACAGAAACATTGTTTGGAGAGTTTTCTAAGGGATTCTGATCAACTTACGTAAGCTCAGGAAATTGGCAATAATTTATTATCCTGCCATATTTTTCAGTGGCTTTTGTTTTCCTTGCATGACAATTCTTAACCCCTTCGAGACAAATTGTATTCAAGTATTTCTACTCTGCTACAGACTTCAACGCTTAGTCCATGCTGGGGGAATCACTGAAGGCATTTCTTAGGACAAGAAAGTTTTTTGATGCTTCTTTTCCTCTTTGCTAGCTACCTGTGGTCCTGTGGGAAACTTTACATGATGGAGTGTTTGCCCTCACTGGGTGCATAAAAAGTTTTGAAAAAATACTTTTTTTACCACTATTTGTATTTTACAACAGCAAGAAACCTCACTGACCCACTCCTGGCTGTGGGTCCTGATGGGAGAGAGCTTGGGAAGGGCAAAGCCCTAAATTACTGCTCAGCTCACTGGAAATGTAGTTGTAGTGTGCACGTGCATAACCACCTGTAGTGCTGGTAACAAGTATGATTTTTTGTTTTCTGAATGCCACACCTCTGAAATTTCCAGGAAGCTGCTCTTTGCTGCTGACAGTTGCTACAGAGGCAACGGCAGCAGTGAGACGGGTTTTGTTCATGTGTTCTTGTCTTCATTAATTTCCAGTGTGTCATTTCAGCTGAAAATATGCAGTTGCTGTTAATGTGTTCAAAAGCATGATGTTGGCTAGGCAGCTATTTATGTCACAGTAAATATTTGATGAGGAGGTGTGTTATTTTTAGCCACAATCACAACGTATTATTGGGATTTATAGGCCTGAAATATGTCATCTAACACATGATCATTTGTTACTTTTACAGTTTCCTGAGGGATTTTTCCATTTTCATTCGTAGTTTGAACTAGAGAGGTGGTGCTCAGGGAGTGTCGGTATGAACTGTTGCATGTAAGCTGCATAGTAGGGGGGGAATGTCAAGCTTCAAATCATGGGTCCCATGCTGATGGGGGATGCTGCAGCCACTGAAGCAATAAACCCAGGAAGGCTGTGCAAATACGTGAATGTACAAATGGATCTCAAAGCCGTGATTTTCATATTCCAGCAATCACTGCCGTAGGAGTGCATGACTGACAGCACAAAGGACTTAGATTTACTGTAGAGAGATGTAAATTGATAAGCCAGTAGACAGCCATCATTCTTCCTTTATTCTCTCTCTGTATCCCGTGTCTTTCTCTGCTGGCATAATCAAAGCTGACATAGTGCATGCTATACCAAGTTATATTTTTCATAATTATAAGACAGTACACGAGATCTGAGGGTGTTATTCAGGAAATGGCACAAAGCTCACTGAAATACAGGTTTTCAGAATGATCCTCTGATAATATTGCTTTTCACATAGATTCTTGATACTCAGACTCTATATCTACGTCTTTAAGCTGTCTGGGTGCTTTAAGAAGGGATAAGGACAGTGGAAAACATGAGGGAGCTTTTCCTTTTACGCAGAAGAAAATGTGCAAAGTGTGAGATACCAGTTTTCTTCCCCCTGACCCTCGGCGGAGTCTGAAGCATTTTGCTGAGCCATACATGTTTCTAAAAAAGTGTGTGTGGGGCTGACGAAGGGAGAAGAGGTAAAAGAAGTCAGGAAACCAAACCAGAGATCATCTGGGAAGACCTAACAGGGCAATCAGCCTCCCCCTTAGCATTGACTGGTGTGGCACACCTCTTGTGTCTCAAGGCCAAAGGGTCCTTTTCCACTGATCCATCTCATTAGTTTCAGCTGCCTCTGACTTGAACCACAATGTTATTAGATCTAAAGAGAATGGACTGTGAGATGTTATGATGCAGATGTGCTTAGAAATCTCGTTTGTCCTCAGGTCTGGAAAAGTATGGTAAAATCTGAATGCTATTATTGCAACTCTTTGACCTCAAATACATACACTGAAAATACAGATCCCATCTGGGTTCAGTGAATGTGAAACTTTCATAAGGAGGCAAAGAAGGCAAATGCATGAAGCTTTCCTCTCTTTGGAGCTCCAGCAGGGAGGTGCTGCAGACCATGCGGACAAATCCCAGGGCCATGAGTAATTTTCAATATACTTTCAAAAATGACATTTGGATTTTTTACTTTAGTCATATTAGATTGAAAACAGTAAAGGGAACAGGATTCTTTCACTTGATAAGGAAGAGATTATCACGTTCCATCCAGACACTGTTGTCTCTTTCCACGTCAGCTTCCTTCAGACTTATTTGCGCTTCCAGAAACAAACTGAGAAACCTAAAGCTATGCTTCATGGATGCTTCTGTGCAGGGCTTGTCTGCTCACTGGTGCATGGGGTCTCCACGTGGGCAGGAAAGCACATTTCTGTACAGCACAGGTGCATAACCTGCAGGCTCATAAAGAGAGAGTAAGTGGGATGAGCTGTATCCTTTGCATGTAAAATTTGGTAGCATAGCCCCATATTTAGCCAGAATGCAGTTCAGGTTCTTCCTCCTGCCTTTGCTAAACCTGGGCTGCCTTCTGTGCTTGATTTGGTCCCCTCTACAAATTTCTCTATAATTCTTGCAGTGCACACATAGCTCTGTAAGAGCTGCCTAACAGGACACTGCCAAATGATTTTGCATAGGTCACTAAAAAACTCTTCGGAATAGCTATGCTGACTTACTGTGAGCACAGATTAGTTTCAAATGCAGGAAGAAAAGATGCAAAATCTTATTACCAATTTCCTAGGCCATCCAATTCACAGGACACTCATGCCAAAAATGTGTTTACTGGGCTATTTTCTTAACAGGGTCATTATGTTTCCTTCAAGGTAATTCTTAAAGAAAGGGTTTATTTCTTCTCACTTTTTCTTGTCTCTTTCTTTGGCAGGAATAGACCTTTGGGAGCTTCTTAGGAGTGAAAGTATAAGAAAACCATCTTCCAGAATGTGTGTTGCATGTTTGTTGCTGCATATTCCTTCAGAATTTGCTTTTAAAATGCATATTGGTTACAAAATAAACCCGAATGAGCCATTATACTCTGGTGTGTAATTATGTATTTAGGACACATACTACACACGGCTTTAAAAGAAATCTGTATAGAAACAAATTGCATTGCATTTGCAATAGCTGAAGGTAGTTGAAGAGCAACACCTCAAGCCTTTCAAAATACTGAAGTCATTTACACCGTTTTCTGAAGTAATTATCTCCCAAGCCTCAGATTCCAGTTTCAATGCTTTTGCTGCATAGGAGCTGCAGAGATCTCAATACAGCATAAAGGTCCTGGGCGCAGCTGTATCACAGCCTTGCAGTAGATTTAGTGCTCCTGTGTGACATCCCAGCTCAGGGCAGGATTGCTGGCCTTTGTGAGGAAGCGTTAATGGGGGTCAAACGTGCTGCACTGAGAGTGAAGACATGTGCCAAGGACAGAGGCACCCCCAGCTCCAAGGGTGAAACCCAACTTTCTGTCTCTCCAAAGGTTAGTGAGGAGCAGGGATTTAAGGCTTGGATGAATGATTCTGGGACTTACTTGGGAGACGGGTGTACCTATATGGCTGGCCCAGAAGATGGAAAGGTCTCTGGCTTCTTGTTTCAGGGATTCAAACTGCCACTAGAGCAGTGCAGTGCATTTTCCCAGCTTTGACAGCATTGTACCACATATTCTTCTTCTTTAACTGGTACTTGGCAAAGTACCTGCCTCTCAGGGTGCCGATCCTTGGAAACAGCCATGTGTAACAGAAATGGCAGAAGGAAGCTGTGTGCCTGCCTGGGTTGATGGTATGGAGTAATATCAAGCATGCTTCCTTGCCTTGAGACAGCAGTTCCCGCATTAAATCTACAAAATGCCTTTCTCTGCACAGTACAGTCGGAAATGTTAAGAGTCACGCTTATTAGCGCTGGCACATATAAAGCAGAGCTGCAGTAAGCGAGTTAAGCGTCCTGAGGATTTGAGGGCTGGGGTGTTGTTTTTCCTTTTTCTGTAGCTAAGCACTCAAGAGACTTTCGTTAAACCTGGGACTTTGCAGATCCTCATGCTGATTCTGCCACTTATTTATTGTTTGGCCTCAAGCTAGTCACTTAACCTCTTGCTGCCCTAATTTCCCCATCTGGAAAATTATATTTACTTACTTCTCCTGAGGATTGCATGGGGCTTAATGAATGCCTGTAAGGGATTTGGAGATTCTCAGATCTGAGATGATACAGGACTGCAAAAGATTCACCGCACGTGCAAGGAGGAGGGAGTGGGCACCCAGGCAGGAGATCCTGCCTGTGTTTCTGGCCTGGAACAGAGTCCAAAAATGTGATCAGCAGGGTAAGATTGCACTGCCTGTTTTTAGATAAACTCCTCTTCCTTGTGGCCTTTTCAGATTTGCTGGAAGGAAAAGGAAGCAAATGACTGAATGGAGAGGAGGGTGGCTGAGGTTAACTGCTTTCTCCTCTTGGTCCCCTGGATCTTCTTGTCAGTGCGATAACAGCTGGATCTCCCAGGAAGGTAATGATCTTCCCGGACACTCCATCTTGCTGCAGGCTATTAGCAAAGCCAGGCAGCCCCTTTGCTGCCCGTTTCTTTAGCAGGGAAAAATGAATCTCTGACCAAAAAAAAAAAAAAAGTTCCTCCATATAATTAAGCAGCATTAG
This sequence comes from Charadrius vociferus, assembly GCF_000708025.1. Lineage (NCBI taxonomy): Eukaryota > Metazoa > Chordata > Aves > Charadriiformes > Charadriidae > Charadrius > Charadrius vociferus. The sequence goes on from NW_009649946.1 coordinate 784,780, forward strand.
AATGAGGCCTGTGCCTTTGCTGATGAACTTCAGTGAAAGCAGATGGTCACAATGGTATTAAAAACTAAAGACTTCAGTCAAGCTTTTAATTGAAAACAATTGGACCCTGCTGGATGGTAATTACCTTGGCTGCTTGCAAATAATATCACAGCACTGCTACCTATGAAGGAAGAACGGAAACTGAGTTAATAAGAACTGCTTGATCTGCATATAATAAACAAGGAGCATCCAAAACTATTTTCTCTGGTAGCTTCTCCCCTGCAAGATGCTTTCAAGTGGTTAGCAGTGTGAAAAGGAACACAGAGTGGCAGAAATTGAAACGTGTAGAGTGTTTTCTGGGTTCATAAAATAACTTGAAGAGTTGTCTTCCCCCATGTCCCTCCTTTTTTTTAACAGCTGAAATCCCAGACAGGTCTGATAAAAACAGAAAAAAAGAAATAAAATGGAAAAGCTCTAGATTATTCAGCATTCCTCCTCTTCTGAATAGCAACAATAACAGCAAGCTGTCTTTATCTCATTTTATCTGCTT
>NW_009649946.1:785355-809283 GCF_000708025.1 Charadrius vociferus
CACCCAGAGTGTTTTTTTCCCCCATTCTTAATTGGATTTTAGTGATTGTTAACTTAATATGCTTCAATCTCTAGCGAAGCAAATGTAGTATGTGGCGTATTTTGCAGTGCTTCTAAAAGCAGTCTGAAAATTTTCTCACTCCTCTCCCTTTTCTGTGTTGGGATCAGGGGAGGTTTCGAGGGCTAGCCCACCTAAAGGGTTCCTAAATCCTGGTGTGCTATGTATTTGTTGACCCAACTTGACATTAATACCACTTTAGAGTGTGTTTCCTGATGGGGAAAATGACCTGTATTGCTGTGGATGTGTGGGTGGGAAAACCAGTCCTAAGGTTGTCTCTTTCAACCACAGGTCCTAGCTGTGTACAGAATGAACCAAATCCTGTCACCTTCCACATAAACACTATTTTTCATGTGTTGGAACTCTTGGGCATTGCTTTTTGTCCCCTTATGAGCAGGCAATACACTCTGCTGATCCAGAAGACCTCAGAGAGTAGCAGCTGCTGCAATTTTGCAAAATCAATGAGTAGCTGTGAACCACTAGTAAAAGAAGTGATACAATAATTTTCCATAACATATCATTTTAGAAGCAATGACTTTACCCACTCTTTCTTTTCCTATCCAAATATTTGTCTTTTCAAGGCACCAGCCAAGAGTTTGTCTTGTCTTGTCTGGCAGCATGATGAAATGGACTTTTCCAGTATGTTTCATCTGGATTTGATGATTTTACGTCTCGGGTTCAACTTCCTTTTACTTAATTTGCCACGATTAACACAAAGTTTGAGACTGTGGACTCACAGAAGTCAGTAGAAGTTTTCACCCTGTCTTCAGTAGGATTTTGCTTATTTTTATGTAATCAAAATATACTTAAAGCTTTATTGATGTAATGCCTCTGAAACCTCTGTCTGAGCGCAGTCACAAGACATAAATATATCTCATAGAATCACTAAAACTGATGGGTTTAGGTGTCGTACTACCATCTAAGTTGAGATCTTCTCATTTGTCTTTAGGATTTCCTGGAGACCTTACCCTTGGCTTTTCCTCTGCTGCTGGGCTTTTGGGGGACAGGTCTGCAGTTGACGGGGCAGGTGTCCTGCTCTGTCTCGTGGTCCTTATGTTCAAGCTGATGGCAGGGTCTGAGCAGAATTTTGCTCACAGTCCCTCCTTTATCAAAGAACTTGGGACAGATTTACAACTAGGAAAGGCCGCCTTTCAAAAGTGTCTTATGCTACTGGCTGTGGTGATTTTATCAACTTTGTAACAGCCACTTACTTTTAACTCTACAGAGTATGATCACTTATTGTAATTACTGCTTGCAGCTTCAAGGGAGATGGCATAGAGCATACTATTTTAAAGGTATAAGTAAGGCATAAGCTCTATTGATCTAAAGTATTCTGAGCGATAAACAGCTGCTGGGTTTGATTAAAGCTGAAGGGAAGCCGAAGCATTTAATCAATCTCCAAAGCTGCTCTGAGTATATTACAAAGCAATTGTGATTATTGCTATTATATGACAAGCTATAGCATAATAAAGAAAGAGGGATCGTTTTTCTTAGAAGCGTTTAGAAGTGTTGTGGTGCTTCTTCTCAGCGTGCCTGATGCTGTCACCTCTGAAGCTTGGCTAAGTGATGGAATGTGCCTGCTCAAGCGGACTAACACTGAAGGGAAAATGCAGGAGCAGGGGCTTTCAGCTCCCCAGAGTCTTCTCTTTCCTGGGCCCAACTGTGGCCAACAGCAAGCACTGGGGGAAGGAGTAAAAGAAACAGTGCAAGTGTGCAATAATGCTGGCCACATCATAACCCTCTCTGATCCTTGCATCCTGTACAGCTTGGGATGTTCTGAGCTGTGGGATATGTTTGTGCCTGTCTAACAGCCCTGAAGGGACCTTTCTTCCATTACTTTGTTTAATCACGTCTTGAACCTTTGGACAGTCTTGGGCTTCACAATATCCTGTGGTGGTGCGTTGCACAGTGCTGTCACGTGGCTTTGTAAAACAGTACTTTCTTGTTCTTGTTTTTCAACTTTTTGCCTGATAATTTCTTTTAGTACCTTCTTGCTCTTGTGTTAAGAAAAGCAACAGATAATAGTTAGCTGTTCACCTTTTCTATTTCATAAACATAGAGATGACTGCCTCAGCCTGCTCTGTCATCTCCTTTTTTTCCAATGCTTGTTTAGTGTCCCCTTTTCTGAAGCTCACCCATTCCTCTGACCGTCCTTGTCATCTCTGCATCTGTCCTCTTCCTCATTTTGCTGCGTATTCTTTGAAAGGGCATAACCAGAATTTCATATATTATGTTAAGATGTGGACTTTTCTCAGTTTATTATTTCTTCCTTTTTTGTATTTTCAATGATCTGTACTTATTACATAGCTTATAAGCAACGTGTGTCATGCAGTTTTGAAGACATGGCTATAAGAAGGATTTCTGAAAACTAAGGAGCTGCATGAAATAATCCGAAGTTTAACATTTATCTTGTGTTGCATTTAAAATATAAAAATGGAACATCTATGAACAGAGTAGGACTTTCCCCCCTAGAAAATGTAGTATGACAATAAATTAATATATGAGTTTATTAAAGAAAATTTAATAAATTAAAAGAGAAGTTTATTAAATCTTGCCCTTGTAATAAAGAACTTACAGCACTTAACCCTGGAGATGGTAGCATTTGCAAAGGCTAACTTCTGCTGAGGGTGTCTTGTGTCAGTCCTCTCAATGGTTTCTTCAGTCTTTCTCCACTGAACATAGAGCTGAATATATGAACTTCTGTGGGCCATAGTTGAATTGTGTCTCAAAATCAGAAAGTGAAAAATAAAACTTAAGTGACTCATCTGATCTTTATTATTTGCCTGGGGAGAACACCAACAGTAAATGGAGCTTACATAGTGATAAATGAGTTAGGGCATTAGGCATAGATAGCATAGAATGGCATTGAGAAGCTATAGGTTGTGCTTTTCTACCTATATTAATTTAAAATTTTCATTGCTCATCTATATTTTATTTCCTTTTAGAAGAGAGTGACTTGTGCTGGATACCTCTGGTCAGCTGTGGTTTGCTAGTCAGCCCAAATTGCCAGCTGTTGGTGGAGATGAGCTCCTTTGAGTTAACTCTTTGAACTAATTTGGGAAAAGCAAGGGCAGGCCTCTTGCCATCTTCTGTTGCTCAGTCTGTCTTGCTTCATTGTGGTGCATGCTGTGTGGAGGGACCTCCAAAGATACGCTGTTGCAAGCGCTGCTTCTGCTGAATGAATCCGATACATGCAAGTCAGATCCCTTTGTGTTAGCAGGCGAACTCAAGATGTGCCTGCTTTTGTTTCTCTATTATGATATCTCTTTTGAAACGTTAAAACATTTGAAGCTTCTCATGACCTTCATGTGAAACCCTATGCATGACCCTAGTGTGCTGGAGGCTGAGCCTGGTGCAGTTATCTTTGTTGCATAAGATTCCTATTGCAACAACTATTAAATCTTCTTTATAGTGGTTTCACATGAAAGTCACAAGTCTCCCGGGAAACTTATCCTGAGTTTCACTTTATAATGGTATGAGAGTCTTGTGAGTCTTGTGAGTGCAGGTTTTTAAGTGAGAGTTTAGACCAGTAAATAAAATTTTAATTGGGAAATCTTGAGGTCCTCCACGGACGGCTAGAGCTGCAACACCGACTCTGTGAGGGGAGGTTGTGGGACCTGGGCCTGTTCTGCCTGGAGAAGAGAGAGCTGCAGCTCAAGTCCTTGACTTAGCTTGAATATCACTAATTTCAGCGTGCTGAATGAGTTGGACAGTTGAAACTACAGACCTAGCTAACAGACGTTTCCCATCAGAAAGTATACCATAGCAGTCTACTGACAAGAGCATTGCTTTCCTTCCGATGCCATCAGAAGAGCATTTCCCTTCCATTCCTATGCTGTTAACTCAGTGGTGCCAGCAAAGGGCTGGTATGGCTACATGGCAAATCATCAGGGGAACCAGTTCAGGTTAAAAGTAATCCGCATTTGTTTGTTTGCTTTTATCTGTTTCTTAAGTTGATTCCTCCCATGGTTCCATGAAAATTCATCTTGGTGCAGCTGAGGCATAGCACAGCAGTAGGGACAAAGAGCAGAGAGTGCTTCAGCTGATGCTGGGTTTCAAAGAGGCACTTTTCAGACTGTGGTTTTACAGTCAGTTTTTAAGAGCCCCCCACGAAATAGCTCCCAACTCCATGGCTCCACAGATCGCCAGCTGAAGATGACCATTTGTGAAACCAGACTTCAAGCCAAGTTTGTGGCAAACATAGGCTGCAAAGAATGATGAAACCCGACTAAACACTGGTGCACAATACTTCATTTACGCTGTTTTGCCATTTTTTGGGTTGCAATCTAACCATTTGTTAATTGGCCCCATCACACATTGCTATTGGGTGCTGAGATTCATTGTGGGTCTACGAGAGCCTCCTCGGCCATTCAGGATGGAACCTTGAAGCTTCGACTGCACTAAGACTGGCTTGCCCAGCTGCCGTTCTCTACGCGATTGCCTCAACCTCCTTTCAAGAAAACCCTGTTTGTGCCAAGAAAACCAACTTTCACCAACTTTCAAGAAAACCCTGTTTGTGCCAAGGAGGTTTTGAGGAGTTGTGACTGTCCGCTAACCTCACCTGGAAGCAAAGTGTGATGCTTTGTGTGAGGTGGGACTGATCCTGCACCCTAGTGCTCAACCTTGGCATTGCTTCTGCTGGCATCAGAGTGAATCCTGACCAAACCAAGACCTGCTTCTGTTTATGTTCCTTTCTAAAACTAATCTCTCTTTTCTCCACTATGCATATTTCCACCTTTGTGCTAATGAAAGCGCTGGATTGTTCCAGGGGATCGCATGGAAAATATCTGTGAGCTTTGGCCATCTCTCTGAAATACTACAGTCTATTTGGTGTTTGCTTTGGCACGTTGCTGTGAAAGATTGTAGAGTGCGTGTGTTTATACGCGTACGGGGAGAGAAGGCTCCTGCTCATTGTGCCTTTGTGAGGCTGCCAGACTGTCTGGCCCCATCTATTCTACTGTAAGTGAAAAGGGCCTCGCGAGCACTCGCTGCACACTTGGACTGGGGCTCCACTAGGCACTACACTTGGAAGCAGTTCTGTCAGCTTGAAAAATCATCTTTCTGCCTGAATGTTGTTTACTCCCCATTGTTACAAGTGACATGTAGGATTACTTGTCAATGGAGAAATTTTTCCTTCTTCCCTTTGTTTCTTCTGTGTACTGGGCAACTTTGCATACAGTGCATATTGGTGGCCCTCCAGTTACCAGGCAGCCAGTTCCCATTTGGGAACAGAGAGGGGATCATCCATACAGAATAATGAGAAGTAACGTGTGAAAATTGGTGGTAAGATGCATCCCTGGTTGAAAGACCTGGACGTAGCCCTTGCCAAAGGACTTATTTTCCTCCTGTAGTCCATTGCCTTCTGAAGAAAGAGGAGACAGAGGTTCACAGGTGGAAGGCATTTCTGTCCAAACTAGGATTTCTGTGCTCTGTGTAGAGAGATATTGTCTAGCTGAAAGCTCCCACAGCACCCTTTAAGAAGACGAAGGATGACTCCAGCAGCTCATGGGTGAATTTTCCTGCCTATGAGAAAGCTCATTCTAACATTTAATGGTATGTGTGAGCTCCTGCTCTAAGTCATGGGTTGCAGGACCTGCACTTCACTAGTTATTATAAAGTACTTTGATATGGAATTTGGAGTCTGAACAGCAGTTTATAGAACTCAGGTCTCTTTTCCTTTTTCTAGTGGCAACAAGCATTTATCTCAGATTTCCTCTTCTGGAAGGAATAGCTGGAAAACAAACATGCATTGATGGGAATTGCCAAGTACCTGGACCCAACCTGTAGCCCCTCTGCCCTTGAGTGCTGTCTGCAGTTGCACTGAGTATTTGGAGGAATATATTGCTGGAATCCAAACTGCAAATATTGCTGGAATGGACAATTACAAATGACCTGCAAACAACTTGTCCACTGCTTCCTTGATAGCTCCGTCTCAACTTTTTTTTTAAGCAGCAGCTCTGTTAATTTCAGCAGGGGAGGTACACTAACTGATGCTTAAGAATTAATTTTTTTCTTTCACCTGTCAGGCTTTGCTGGCCAGTTTTTCCTTTACCAAATCTATGAGTAGGGAACATGGGTGTTTTCTTTTGTACTGGAGACATGAAGGAATTAAAGGATTCAAGATTGTAAAGCCTTCATGAATAATTTAGGCTCTGTTTCCAACAAATACTCGCTCTGCTACCATTGCACTGATACTGCGCTCAAACATTTGTGGTATCAGCAACAGTGCCAAACCCCTGTGAGCCAAAAGGAAATAGCCTTTTATTCAGTGTCGGTCATCAATCTGTTTCCAACCTTCAGGACATACTCTTGTCAATTAGGGCCTTCTGCTTGAGAAACCTGGCCTGTTAGCTTGCAACAAAAATAGATAGATAGGCCCATGCACATTACCTTTACAGCCTCCCCTACAATACATTTTTCAGCCCAGCCAGCCTTGCTCCTCTTACTGCTCTGCTTCATGTTTCTCTTGCGAATAAATATTGCTGTACACACTTAGGCCAATGTACACAGTCACTCAGCTTCTCCTGCTAAAACGATCCAATTACCTGAGACAGAAACGGCAAGAGTCTTCATAAGCAAACCAGTGGGTGAGTTTCTCTGGGTCTTGGCCTGATGGTTTTGAGGGATCTTCTTGGCATTATAAAGATTGAAGAAAGCCTGGAAATTTATAGTTGAGAGCTAGCCTGCGTTGGATTCTGTCAGTCCTGCCACTCATGCAGTGTGAGACCTTTAGGTGAGGATTTTTCCCTATTGTAGCCTTTTAGGTTTTGGTGTTTTGTTTTTTTTTTCCTTGGGTTTTTTTTTTTGTGTGTTTTGTTTGTTTAATGTTTGGAAATACTAAAAGCAAGCACACTGTTCTTGCAGCCGTGTAAGCAGGCTTGCTTCATCAAGAACCTTACGAAAGCTCTGTCTAGTACAAATGGATCCTCTAACTCAAGTGCTGTTTCACACTCTGTGCTTCAAAGCGTTGACCACCCAGCTAGCATCAACAACCAGCAAGGTGAGGAATCACCAGCAGGCCCCCATTTTTCACTAGTCCCAGGATTAAATGTTTGTTTCCACTTCTCAAACCACTGTGTCTGAGGGTTCAAAACGGTGCTGTGCCCGCGTGCGTCCCCTCTGCCAGGGCACAGGCACACGCTTCTGTAAAACCTGTCAGAGGTAAGCTGCTGCTGAGAGCTACACAGCATCGAGTGCGGCCCTATGCATTCATGAAGATAAATGAATCGGGAGGAAAAGCGCTTTTTCTGTGCTGCTGTTATTTCAATGTGAAAGTCAGACCCTGAAATGCTCTGTTCTACTTCAGTAGCTCTAAGTGGAGCCTTTCTCCAGAGGTCTCCGGTACCCAGGTTAATTGAAATAACTCCAAAGGGCTCCTTTAAATCTAATTCCCTCCCCCAGATTTGCAGTATCTTCCCCCCCCCCCCCCCCCACACACACACACCCCCTCTCTTGAACAAAAAGCTTTAAAATGCTTTTCTGGAAAGGACTCGAATGTAATTCAGATGAAGTTAATGTGAAGTCAGGGTTGATTGCTCATCTCCCTGAAACCACCAGCAGTGGCTGAGCGAGTGTGAGAAGGGAGTTCAAACACAACTGGGAAACTCGTGAGCGAATGGAACAAAGAGCGGGCTGGAGGCTGGGGATCGCCGCTGCCCCTCCTCCCCGTGTGACCTTCTCAGCTCACACTGAAGCCTTTGATCACTGTCCAGCGCAGGGTTAGGTGGCTGCCTGGGCCGGGGCCAGCGATGTATACTCGGGCGGAGGCTGCTGTAATCTGCCTACGCTCTTGATCCACCCTGTACCCTTATTTCCACAAACACTGCTGCACATCACCGTGGGGTGCATCGCTGCTGGTGTTCCTTCAGCTGAAATGTGGGACTGCCCCTGCCAAGCACAGCTCCCTGTTCCAGAAATCTCTCCGATAACAACATTTCGAACAAGTGTGCCTGTATTTTGTAACCATTACTCTATTTCTGCCGGGTGCGTTTCTATTTGACACTGAAATGTAAGACTGTGAGTACAATAGTGCTATTCAGTGCACAGAATTCTTGTCTTTCAGAAGTGGCTGCTCTGGGAGAACTGCACGGCTGAGCACGGCTAGCTTGGGAAGGTGCTGCTCATGGCATGAGCACTGCCAGGATCTCACCTCAAGAAGCACATCCTCCAGACCACCTGTGCCAGGGCAGTACTTTAGCTCCATATTCCTCTAACAGGGATGTTAGTGCTGGGCTTAGTGGCTATTGAGAACTCTTGAGTCCAAGACGAGTTCTTACAGATGTGCTACTATTATCATTCATACTTAAATGTTGACATGGTAATGTGCAAAATGAGCTGATACTCTTGAAGGCAAAGGCTAATTGGCTCTAAGGTAAAGTGGATGGGAATCAGTGGCGGAGGCGCAAGCTGTGCCTCCCTTGTGCTTTTCAGTTGCATTTATTTCTGGCCATTCCTCCAGCAGCACACGGGAAGAGGGACTTGGATCCTCCTGTCTGCCTCTGCTGTTGTGTCTGCTGATAAGTTGCCTCCAGCACAGTGGCACGAATAGCCTTTTTGTGATTGAAGACTGTCAGCAGCAGGCTGCATGTCGGCTCTTATGAAAACCTCTGTTTTCTGTTAAATCCTTCGGCAAACCTGATACGGGTTCCACTCTTTTCTATTATTTCTACAGGATGGTCAGAAGATCCTAGAGGTTATACCATTCCCTATCAAAATCTCTCTGGCTAACTCTTACAGTACAGTCTTGCATTGCCCTCTTATTAAATGACACCAGGTTTTCCCAGAGGGTAGATCCACTACCCCTAGCAGGTTGCACAAGGGATATTGCAACCCTGCAATGATTATTCTAGTGCAAATGCTGAAACTGGTTGAAGAGGATTTAGAAATCTACCCCTTCTCTCTTCAGTCGTTCCCCCCTCCCCCCACAATTGCTTCAAAGGTCAGTGAAATAAATTTTGCCCAGACACATGAAAAACAGTGTCACAGCACCTCCTCATTCCTACGGTTTCCTGCAGAACAGGGCTACAATACAGGGCAAGTGCCTGGAGCAGGAGACTGCGAAACCACTACAAGCTTCCCAGTGTTGCGGCTCAGAGTCCAGCGGGTGCCACCGAGAGGGACCAAGATGTGTCGGGGCGATTGCCCGTGGCTTGGGCATGGCTAGCGGCATGTGCTGCGTGGTGCTGGTGATGCGGAAGAGCAGGTCTGACTCGGTGGTGGGGTGGCTGCCTGGCACCCCACGGGACTCCTGCCCTCCCTCCCCGCTGCTTGTGGTGGGACAGCGGCCAGGTATGCTCAGCCCCCACCCCGGGCAGCGCTCAGGGCTGGCTGCTCTGCCAGAGCATCCCCTGTCGTGTTACTCTGGTGCGGCTCGATAGTTACAGCGATAACAATCCTCAGTTGCAGATGAAGATAATCTATTTGATGCTCAACCAGGGAATAATCAATCTCTCTGTACAGGGTAGAAGAGGAAGCTGTAGGAGCCTAGGACACCTTTATGCCTATTTACTCATTATTGTATCCACACTGGGGACTGCGGTGCCTCTGAGGCAGCATTAGAAGATAGGACAAATGCCCAGAGCTTCTCCCTCTAGAGTGTCCCACAACTTGATGTCACCCCTGGTGCAGCCCCCAGATTGCTCAGCAATGTCCATCAGCACCAAAGATGTGGGCGCAGATATGGGCGCTATCCTGACCCTGAACTGCAAGACCGCCCTGAGGTGAGATGCTGTGGTGGGTACAGCTTAAGAGAAAAATGGATCTGGTTTGGGAGAGCTACCTGTCTTTAAGATGATTTTAAATGTTCACATTTTTTATGCAGCATTTTGGAACCTTGCAGCTACTCCCATTTGGAATTCAATTCCTCTCCCTGTTAATCAATAGCAGGCCTTAACAAAACAATATCTCACAAGAGACACAAGCACACAGTGCTGAACAAAGCAAAACAGCCACTGGCTTACAGCAACAATTGCTGCTCCACAATGGGTTTTCAAAGCTCAGTATATATTTTGTCCCTAGTGGGAAAACCATAACAAGACTGAATTAGTGGCTAGGCTTGCCAAAGGGAGAAATTAAAGTGCGATGGCTTGTCTGACACCTTGAAGTACCTTTATTTATTTTGGGGGAGAGGACAGTGTAAAGAAGAAAGATGCCTATTAGGGAAAACTATTTTCTGTTGCTTTCTGAAGCGTGCAGCGGTTCTGCATGCCTGAGGGCTTGATCCAGGTCAGGGATCAGCTGCCCTTTCTGGTGAGAGGACTCCTGAGAGGCGCTGGGGAGCATGGGCATGCAGCCCATGGAGCTGGGGAGGTGCAGGGGTGGAAGTGGGAGCGTGGCTTTCAGGGGGAGGATGGGCTGGGAGTCCCTTCTCCCTGCAAAGGGAAGCTCCAGGCTGGATTGCAGGTGGCTGAGAGAAGACGGAGAGACTATGTGAGAGCAAAGCAAATTCCCTTCCCTGCACGTGGTCACCTCTGAGCTTGCAAACTTAACTGCTCATCTGTGGATCTTGACAGCTCCTTGCTCTGGCACTAATGGGCTTCAGGAGCTCCTAGTGAGCTGTAATCGCCTTGGTTCAGGGCTCAGCTTGCACCTTTACAAGCACCTTCACCCCTTGCTGTTAACCTGTGGTCTCCTTTATTCGGCAGCTAAGCTTGTAAATTCATGTAACCAAATAGCTGCGCTGTTAACTGCCTGCACCAAAGTGAACAACACATCCATCTTCCAGTGCCCAGCCAGCAGCCGAATGACACTCCTTGCCGTGCTCGCGGGTACCCTTTCAGATATAACTAACTCTGGCACAGCAAAACCAATTGTTTTGGCACTCTCACAGGCCACGCAGCTCATCCAGGGAGAGGAGGGAGGTTGCCTGAGCAGAAGGCTTCCCACCGACAGCCCCTATGTACCAGTGCCCTCTGCCATCATCGCCCCATGCTGTGGTCCGAGGGCTGGCGACGGAGACCTTCACCCTGGCGGCGAGCTGTGCCTTATGCCCCGGAGCAGGAGCGTGCTTGCAGTGGTTTTGTGTTGGGTTGTGATAGACGTTTGACAAGTCTCTTGGAAAAGCCGTGCCTCAGTTTCCCTGTTCCCAAACTGAGTGTAATTTCCTGAAGTAAAGCACCCCTGGGAGGACAGCTGCTCATGAAACACTAAAAGGTGCTGAGGTTTTCTGGCCTCTCTAGTTCTTGCCCAAGTCGGTGGCTTGAATACTCTAGTCTTGAAATTAATCTCAGCAAGAAGGCTGTCTGAATGCAAACCAGGTTTCCTATGAAATGAGCTAATTTCAGCCTGGCGAAGCAGAGAGGTACAGTGCTCACAGACAGTAAATCCAGCAAGCTCCGAGGAAATCGTCAGTGCAAGATCCTTCTCCTGCTTCCACCATGGAGGAGGGTAGGCTGGAGACCTTTGCTGGAGACCCCATGCGAGAGCTGAGCTGCGCACACTGCTGAAACAGGGAAACAAGGCTTGACTGCTTCTGCTGTTGCTTGTGTTACTACTTGTTATCGAAAAAGTGCAGCTTTCTGTCTGCAGATAACTTAGACCTGCCATTGAGAGAGGTCTGATATGTTCCCTTCCTCACCCCAAAGCAATCACAAGCAATAAAAGTTGGGAGCACATGACCTGGCAGGGGTTGAACGGACATTGCTTTTCTTTATTTGCTAGCTGCTTACCTGGTGCAACAGGCAGTCCGAGAGAATTTCTTAATTAACCAGGCTCGGTCCTGGGTGGCACATGTACACTGCCAATGGGCATCATAAAAGCGTACTTATTGCACTCTGGCTTGGGAAAGGCCCTGGAGTAGTTGTATGGTTAAGGAAACGGTCTTGAAGGAAGGGAGAGGAGGGCTCTGGTCCCTGGTCTCCAGTCCAAAGGCTGTTTGTTGTCTTTATGTTAAACATCGTTGGATCTAACCTCAGTGGAGAGTGGGTGGAGGGTTAATTTGATCTGCCTTTGAAAACAATTTTGAGCAATGCACAGCACGATCTCAGGGAAACTATGTTTATAAGCTATATCCTGCCTCAGATTGCATAGGCACCATGCTCCTGCCCCACTGCCAAAATTAGCTACGGTCATCAGGAAGCAGCTGGTGTCGCAAGCATGAGCCCGTGTGTTCAGCCATCACTCGATAGCTTTTATATAGTTATATATAGAGAGTTTTTCCTAGTTATTGAGCATCTCCTACTCTTCACCTTTGCAACAGCAGCAGGAAACTTCTGATACATGGAGCCTGATCCAGTGTCCTTAATCATGCACAATTCCCGTGGATTTTAGCAGGAGGTTTGCTTCATGGTGCATTGTAGCAATGTGTCCCTCAAGAAGTGGACTGTCTTCTGTCCTTCCTGAAAGAGGGTGGGGAATCCACTGCTCTGGCGGCTGTCTTCCTATACATCAACAAAACCATCCAGGCTTTGATACCAGTCCTTAGATTTAAATGACAATATTAGGGATTTTGCCAAGCTAGATAATACCGAGTCAAGAGCGTTTGTCGATTAGCCTTCCCATCCATTAAATCCAGGTTGCTTTCAGCTTTTAATTCAGTCTACATAAATTAGTGCACCCCTTTTCATTAGTCCTTTGGAAAATGAGTAGCCGCTTCTCCCTGCAGTCTGGACTTTTTGAAAAGAAATATTTGGAAATTTTGGAAATCTGGAATATTTGAAAAGTGCATTAATTTCTGCCCCAGAGGAACTTTTCAGGAGCAACAACTCTTTAAGTTGTTCAGTTGCCACAATACATTTGAAAAAGTTGGTGTCAGGGCTTTTTGTAATTATTTAAAATATTAAATAATGCAAGCTAACAGAAACAAGGCAAATACATAATTTATGGAGAGGGGGCATTCCTCTGCTGTCCCTCTGCTCGGCAGGTTTTACTCTGACAGACCAGCTTTGCATTCCCAAGGTAAAGACTTTTATCCTGTCTTTTTGACTGTTTAACTCCCTTTTTTTTTCCTTGGGTGGGGAGTTGGGGAATGAATAATTTCTGCTTTCCTTCTGTTTCTTCATCTCTGACGGCTTCTTCACCAGGGAAGAGGAGACAAACAATGCCAGGACCCTGCTCATTCTTTTCTACTTTCCTTTTCCTTTCTCATCACCAAAAGACGGAAGAGGGAAATGATGGTAGGCACTTAATATCCACTCATCTTTTCAATCCAGCTCTTTAACTGCTTTTGTTATCCAGTGTCATGATGGTCTTTGGCTCATTATTTACTGGCTGTTTAATTTAAATGTGTACCCATCAGGGAGCCAAAAGATCCAGTCTTAGGCCTCTTTCACATGATTTGTCTAACCACTCGCTAAATTATTTATCATGGCTCTGAACCGTCTGGAGATTTTTTCTCTCTCTTTTTTTTTTTTCCTTTTTTTTTTTTTTTCTTTAAGCACTATAATTTGATCCAAAACATCTGTAAAAAATCGTGACTGACCTCCCATCTGGGCAACAGCTCAGCTCTGTCCTGAGGCTGGGTAGTGTCAAGTGTGTGAGCTCCGTTTCAAAAGCCTAAAATTCCTGACATGGTGAAATTATTTTCTTACATATTTGTTGACAGAACGCGGGCAGGGAAGGGAATGGAAGGGAAGGGAAGGGAAGGGAAGGGAAGGGAAGGGAAGGGAAGGGAAGGGAAAGCAAGATCAAGATGCTGCATTGCTGGGCCAGCAGTGAGTGGAACATCTTGTTACGGAAATGACCACGAAAATGCTCCTCCCTACATTAGAAAATTAGCTATTTAAAACAGGATAGATTGCCAGTCCTCTTTGCCGCTGTTGTCATTTGGATGTGGCATGTGTAAATAATATTTCCTCATGAAAGAAAACTTCCAACAATGACAGTGCTCCTCTGGCCACGTCCTGTCCCAAACAGGAGGAATCGGCTCGTCCCTGGAAATGGCGTCTCCCTCTGAAGAGAAAACCCAGGATCTGTGTTTTGGTTTTCCTCTAGAACTTTAGACAAGTGAATTTTTACCCCCAAGTGCTATCAGAGTGGCACAAATGGGGCACAATTTCTAGGATGTATTTGGGCACTGGAGTTACATAGGACAGCGCTCGTGTGAAAGTAAAAATACATGGAGAAAACAAACAAAACTATGTGACTTAGAGTCCCTAAGATCCGTATAATCAAAGTAGCAATACGTGCTTTAAAGCAGTACTTCAAAACAGATTGCTTTACCTTTACCAATGTCAGTGAGCAAAAATACTTTTATTCTCGGCTAATCACAGTTCCCGACTCCTCAGGGAATGGGGTCACATCTTTCAAAAAACCTGGAGTTACCAAACACACAGAGGTGCAGATGTGCCCGTCTGTGTTTTGTTAACTATGCTCTGCTTATGTTTTTTCCTTTTGTCCTTCTTAGTTTTCAATTTTCCAAGGAGATTAACCCACGCCTGGCTTAAGCATCCTCAAACTTTCCCCAAGTTGAGATGCACATCTGGATCCCAGCTCTACAGTTCCAGCCGTTGCTGTTTGTTATTGTTTGCATTGCTTCAGGCCCTGCTTGGGGATTGTACGAAGTGTTCTTTTAAAAAAAATAAATATTGAAGTGTCCATACAGCATTTGAGAGAAGCACACTCCTGCTGTAAGGTGCTGTAGCCTGATTGTTACTGTAGCACAGAGAAGAAACTTTGAGAGCATGTAGGGCACTGGGGCTTTGGAAAAAAAGGTTTTTACAGTATTAGGGGCTTGGAGTCATGCTCATTTCCATGTAAGCCCCTGTACCAAGTGAAGGGAGACCACCAGGCCTCTGAGGAGCATTCAGATGTCCTACGTAAGGGAACTTAAAGATCTGGCTTGGCACAGGGATTGGATGAGATTTAGACCAGGTGAGCCTGGCATTTAGAGGTAGAGATCTCTTCTCGTGCTGACTAATGAGTCCTAGCAGAGAAAGAGTTGTTGAGCAACCCCATTGCTGAGCCCTGAAGGCTGTGGAGATGCGGCAGAGATGACAGAGATGACAGAGGTACAGCTCATCTTCTTGTCTCTTCTATATTTATCCCACTGCCCCAAAACTTGATGTTTTCTTTTTATTGGGATTTTCTTCAGATGAACCCTATTAAACGCATCACTAGCGTTGAAATTTGCAGATGCCAATAAACCCATCTGTTTTATTAACTAACCGCGGTCTCTGGAGTGTTTCTCACCGGCTGAGACACGAGCAGCCCTTTCTGCTGTCTCCAGCGCTGTGTGTCAGCTCCCCGAAACAATGGGAGGGGACCCAGGAGGTCGCTGGCAGGAAGCGCCGCTTCCCCTGGATAATTAACCGGCTGGGAGACTGAGGAATGAAGATAGCACATGAGACACACACAGTACAAACTGCTGAAACAATAAACAAACAAACCAACGACCAGCACTTCCTTTTCTTATATTGTTAAGGCTGCTTCCTTGACTCAGGTTGCCCCAAACCCACCCCTCAAAAAGCAGCCTTTTAGGCTCAGTATTCCTTAACCTCTTCACTGCCAGTTCTTGCTGAAGGCATAAGCCAACGTTTGCCAAGGTGATGGCCGGTGAAAGGCCTACTGCTCCTCCTTGGGGCTTGCTGGAGAAACTAGAGATCCCTGTTTCTGAAAGTGTTTTATCAGCAGTTCTACCAAAATTGAATGGAAGGGGATTTATTTTGGCCGTAAGGCTGCGTGGCTGTAACACCCTGGTACCAGGACCTACCTGCGTAGGTACCAGCATCTAGACCAGCAGGTGACTCAGTCTAACCCTTAAAATGTTGTTTTCCAGAGAAACTGGCTTCAGAGCCTAGTCCTGAAGGAAATTTGGATCATAGCTTTGGGGATCAAATCCAGTTCCCATATCATCCCTGCAGCCGTCCTCCAAGGTGTCGTTGTTTCACTGTTTCTGTTAGAGGAGATCGGCTGTGCCACCGGTGCTCCCTATCCTCTGCGCTAGTGAGCATCGGTCTGCACGCTTCCACCTCCTCTCCAGAGGTGGATCGGTCTGTGCATCGGTCTGCACACTTCCAGTCTCCCCTCCTCTGACTCCAGGGTGGAATCCTGCCCATGGCCTCCTGCCCTGTCCAAACCACTCTTTAGGCAGGTTGCCATTTTCTTGGTCTGACCTGTTAACGCCAGAATTATGAAAGCAGAAATCCGGCAGTGGCAACATGCCCTCCGTCCGGGTAATTTTTTCAGACATCCCATTGATAAGCAGCCAGGGATTGTCTTTGTTTTTGTGCACAGAACGTCGTGTGTGTATTTCATCCCACGGAGGGAGGCTGGTGCTGGCAGCACCCGGGACCTGCAGTGCGGATGCAGCCCCACATCCATCACATGCTGATGCCGGGCGGTGGATCCCGCTCTGCTGTGTCCTCAGCAAAACTCTGCCAGGGGTGGCTGCAGCCATGGACAGTTCGGGAGAATTAGGCTGATTCCGCTGGAGTTGGGAAATTGCTTTTTCAGAAGAGGTGCTGATACTTCTCCCTGTCAGCTTGCAGATTGGGAGCAAGGCGGGAGCAAGGGTGCCTGGGGAGGGGGGACCATGGCCCATGAGTGGCCCCCCACGGCAGCACCGGCAAAGGCTGTCACGGGGCAGGTCCTGCCTGCTGCTGAGGGCTCCCAGCTGACAGCTTATTTGTTATTACTTTAAATACCCACTGTTTGTGTTAAGCACAGCAAGAAGTCTAGTAAACCGAAAGGGTGACATTTAAAAAAATGAAGTCTCTCAAGTAGATGTTTAATCTTTCTAATAAGGAAGTTATCCGCTAACTACCAAGTTTAACAGTTATGTAATAAGTCCATATCAAAACACAGATAATGACCGGTAGGCTATGGTTTAGCAATTGGTATTTAACTAACCTATAAAGGCTTTCCTCCTTAATCTAAATTACCCTTCTAGCCCACGGACTGTTTAAGGTGCAGTGCTGGAAGTGTTGGCATCTGAGGCTACATGGTGGCTTGAGCACAGAGTGACTTTGTGCCTGCAGGTGCTGCTCACTGACCCTTCAAGCTGCGCTGGGGCCTCCCGTCTCCCTTCTGCCCCTGTCCTTCCCAACAGAGGAGATGTGGCTGCTGTCATTCTGCCTGCCACCTCCTCCAAAGTCCTCTCTGGTGGCTTTGTCCCCTCACTGGAGCACGGCTGCAAAATCTGCTGCACCAAACCCGGTGCCCATCCCTGAGCCCCGAAAGAGAGTCCAGCTTTGTCACATCGTAGGGGATCCATCACTTCTTTTAAAGGAGGAGGTCACATTTGAAAGAGCGGAAGAAGGTCTCAATCCTGGATTGGAGTTTTGGGGAAGCCAGGGTACAGTGCAAAACAGAACAGTGTTAGTCAGGGAAACTGCAAGACTTGTCCAGAACATGGGGAACAGGTAAAAAAGAATGAAGTAAACTGAGACAAAGTCCCGGGGGCTGTCCAAGTAATCATGCAGACAAGATGAGGCATACAGTGAAAATCTTGAATAAAAGAGTGAATAAAAGAGGAAAGGCACACGACACCACACGGAGGAATAATGAAAACCAGATACAGAGATTAGGCAGCGTGATAGGAAACCTGCCACCATTATGCATTATAGAAATGAAAAAGACTCACTCTCTTCTGCCACAGACACTGCTGGATGCCCTTCAGCTCTGCTTAGAGCTGGAGCTCCAGCAGTGCCATCATCCATGGCAGAACCCTACGCCACTGTGGCTCAGGTCCTCTGCCACCACGCAGGAACCGGGCACCTGGAGAAATGGTGGGTGGTGTGGAAGGCACAAGGGATGACTGAACCTGCTGCTGTCCCATGACTGACATCTGCTGTGTGTTTATAGCATGCTTTGCTGGGAGGGGTGGGAGTGGGTCCTCGGAGCACAGCTCTCCCTCTCCCTCTTGGGGAGATCAGCCTCCCTCTAACTGAGAAATGCTTCTCTCCAGCAGGCTTCCATCCTTAGTGCCTGGTATATTTTGGCACGTTTCAGGGCTCAGTGAAGTGTTTTTGAAGCCTTTTCTTTTCTACTGCCAAAATCCCTCCGTGTCACAGTGTGTGTCTCCACAGCGTGGAGTCAAGTGGAGACGTGATGGATTTGCACATCCAACCTTCAGTGAAAAGGGTAGAAAAGTGGAACAAACTCCCCCTGAGAACAAGTCCTTCAACTGCAAGGGGTTTCCAACACCGAGCATCACTCCCCTGAAATCTCCAAAGCGATGCTGTGTTCAACCAACTGCTGAAACCCAAGGTGGAAGAGTGGTGCTGTGAGAACAGCTTTGAAAGGAGCCGGGAAGGGGCACGTATGCCGGTATGTCAGGGAGGTACTGTTAAAAAAAAAATAAATTCCTGTTTTCATGTTGTGAAGCAACACTTCCACCTAAATCTCCTTGCTAACTGATTCATTACTGTATGTCATGCTAACAGCAGGCTTCTGCTATATGCCTCTTTTCACAGTGTTAAACAAAAAGCCGGGTTTTACAGTGGAAATAAAATATCTTTATTTGTTGTGGAAAAAATTGGATGTGTGCTCTTTAGGACTTTACATGCAGCATGGATGAATCATGCAGGAGATGATGAAAACTATTTTTTAGGCAGCAGCAGTCCTTCTTTGCCCTCTTTGTAAATGCTCAGTGATTCTGTACAGTGAAGTTGCTCCGAGACCCTTAAGGAACAGCACAAGTAGACATGGAAACCAGCTCCCTGTTCTCAGAAGACCAAAACACAATCCCTGCCTGGCTGTCGCACTGAAAATAACATAACAGCACTTTCATTCGGAGCCCCCAGCTTCTCAAAGCCCTCTGCATGCTGTGCTTGAGAGACTCCTAAAAGTAGAGAAACTTTTTTTGCAGTCACTGGATTAGAAAGGCAGATGTTTTCCTTCCTTCCTCTCTCTGCTGTCTAGTCCTTGTCAGTTTAGTTAACATCCTGAGTCCATGTGAGACAGCAAATGCAGTCACTCAGGGAACTGCTGGGGTAAGGGGAGCGTGCATATTCTGCTGCTAGTTTTTCCAGCCCTTGCACCTCTTACTGAAGATTAGAAAATGCACCCAACTTTGTATATCGAAAGACATAATGACACAGGCTGGGCCAGTGGGAAGCTTGGCTTGCGTGCCAGCTCTGACTGTAAACTTGGTGGGATGGCTGAACAGTAGGGAAGAATGAAAATTGGAAAATACTGCCAGGAGATGCCTGTGGTGACTTGCCTTCTTTCCAGCTTTAGGCAGTGAGACTGTCCTGAGCGCTCCACCTTTGTCTTGTGCTGAATGAAAACCATGCGAGTGCTCAGATCTCACTTCCAAAGAGACCAGATCTCTAGGTGGGCATATTGCAGGGCACTGTATCCTGCTAGAAAATATTTGGGAGTACTGTACAGTCCCAGCCACTTGAAAGTGAATGTCAACTCATGTGCGGCATGCCAGAGTATTTTGGGACATGCAGAGCATCATAATGTACTTCTTGATTTAAGATGTCTGGTCTTTTAGTTACATGTCTGCAAAAAGAGAAAGTAATTTGTAAGTGGAGATACAATTGCTGTCCTGGAGAGCAGTAAGTCTGATGGAGATGTGGTGAACTTAGACAAAAATTCCTGTTTTAATTGATGTGACTGTCCTTGTCCAGAAGAGATTCACCTCTTTTTGTGCACCATCTAGCATAAAGGAGACGTTGCCATAAAATGGTCACAATCTAAATTTTACTAACCATGATGCCTTGCACAGCTGCGTTTTGTGTTTTGTGGAGTCATGTGAAAAAAGGGACCTGGTTTTGTGACCACTGATACAGAGCAACCTTCAGGACCAATATCCAGGTCCTACCTTGCTAAGTTTTATGTGTAGGCTAGTAGTAAGAATTTCATCTCAATATGCAAACCAGCAGCTAAACAGCAGGGGAAATAATGTGCTGCAGTTGTGGCAGTGGTGGACGGAGCCCCTCTGCCCTTCCCTCTGCCTGCACCAGCACCATGCCTGGGATGCACCAAAGATTTTGAAACTCTTGGACCTTTGGCCTTCCCTTTCTTCCCCCATGGCAGGGCTTGTAGCGCCGGGTGGGCAACAGGGGCTGGTTGCTGCGGACCTCTGAAGCAGCTGTGCCACTGGCCTAAGGACCACATGTCTTCAGAGGAATATATAGACACAGGTAGAATTTGCTAGAGCTGGTACGCCTGAAGACGAGGATGGAGGAGAGTTGTTGGAACCATGTACACTGGAGGATGAGTTCACCTGCTTTCTGCAGTGTGTGTGACCACAGCATGGTGGTGGGCAGCAGAGAGAGGAGACAGAGGCAGGAGAAGAACACTGCATCTTTGTAGCATTGTAGCCCATGAAGACACAGCTTGATTCAACTAATGGCAGTAATTAGGGATAATGCTTCGGTATGGATTCCAGATTTCCTTTATAATTAACCCCAGGGAGCTTCTATTTTTTCTACCTACAGTAACCTCTCATATGCGTGGTGAGAATTTCTTGTCTTTTTCTCCAGGTTTGTGGTTTGTTTTTTTTTCTTTTCTTTTCTTCCCCCCCTCCCACTCTCAGTTTCAAGACATTTGACTCACTTAATTCATAGATAAATGGGACATTGCTGATGGAAATAGCTCCCTTGCCACCTCTTATATCTGTGAGCTGATAAAGAGGAAGGGTGTTTTGGGATCCTGTCCAAGAGTGGCCACTCATGGTCTATGAAGTTACTGTTAATAGCTGCTGTTCTAAAGGTGGAGGCCAAAGGTGGCATGGAAGTGTTAAGTGGCTTGGTGATAGCGCTGCTAGAATTAGAAACAATTCAGGGGCTTGATGTGGTAAGTCCTCAAAACACATCTGAGAAGAAAGTTTTTGTAGTTCCTGTTTTCCTGGTGGGGAGATTAGCCAGGGCTGCTAAAGCAGAATTTAGGCTTAGATTTGGCAATTTATGCCAATTAATCATTTGCTCAGACTGATAGTTCCTTACCTGAATGAGCATTAATGCACTCAGAGCTGAAATGAGATGCAGTCAGGGCTCTGCTCCTCTTTTGCCATTTGTCTCTGGCCCTGCCCAGTGCTCACCAGCCACGTCCAGTGAGAAGGGTATATATGTTGTTAGCAGAGGTAGGTTGTTGCGTCTGTCCTTCTCCCAGGATACTCTGGCATAACCTGAGAGCTTATGAATTTCCTGAACTTTAGGTTTGGTCCGCATCTTTGTATTTAGTCCCAATTTGTGGGTTTTTCCTATAAATTTTTATAATTAGCACCTGAAACTGCCTGTGCTTTTGGTCTTTGCAGTGTCCAATGGCAATGAGTTCCATAGTTTAACTTGGTGCTGTGTGAAAATGCACTTCTTTTGCTCCTTTTTACCCTGCAGCCTGATGACTTCTGTGACAACCCCCACCTTTTGCATTGCAAAGAATAGTGAGTAATATTCCCCGCTGAGTTTTTAAAAGCACTTCTGGTAATCATTCTTGAAACCCCTCATGATTTTCTTCAATCACATATCTCCTTTTTCAAGCTAAGGAGCCCTACACCGTTTAATCTTTTCTTGTACACCAGCTATATCACTGATGATAATTCCATACTTAGTAAAAAATCCAGGTACCATCAAGAACTAATAAATTGCCCAAACAGACCGAGAGAAGAATTTGTTTTTCCAACCTTGTCCTATAGAAGCCTCATTCAAGACAAAAGGAGATGCAGTGTGAAATGTAACTGAAGTTTCTCTGGAAAATGACTGCCTTAGGACAGTATAATGTATTGCACTTTTTAGAAACCACAGTTTTCTCTATCAATTCAACAGCACAGAAATCTGAGCGTCTGCCCTAAAATTGTTATCCAAATTAAATGTTTCTGAACATGGGTCTTTTAGCGGTAAGTTCTAAAATAAGAATTAGTATTTTTCAAGTGTTTCATATGATACATGCTCATGAGAACAAATTACACCTGTTATACCTACAAATACCCATGGCCATGTATTTTTAATTTAACTCAGATACTGATGTCAGTAACCAGAAAGACAACACAGATGCTTTGGGTCTCACACCCAGATGTTTTTGTTGCTGTGACAAAACCTGTGCTGACTCCACTGGCAACACTAGCAGCCCCAACACAACTGCTGTCGTTGCACAGCCCTCAGAGGAGGAAACAAGCCTGGTCCTCCCATGGCGGGGGCCTGGGCAGCAGCCCGAGAGGGACGCAGAGGTTTTTCTCTGTTGCAAAATTACCTCAGAAGCTCAAGGGAAAGCATGAGTGATGCTGCTAATGTTTTGCTCCCTTTGTTCTCTGAAAAGCAGGGGGAAGAAGGACACAGCTTGTTGCTTGCAACAGAGCAGGTGAGGTTTTCTGGCTTTGTGCTTTTTCTGGTTTTACGTTAGAATTTGCAACATGGGAAGGATCAGAGATGGGGACATCCCAGTTAGGCACCTGTGCCAAAGCATGGAAGACATGGCAATGGCTCAGAAGTTTCAGCAACCAGAGATACGGGGAATTCATCCAAACTGTAACTTTGTGAGGTGGCTCCCCTGCGTAACCAAATCTTTCACAGAGTCACTGGAGTGATTTCATCTTGGTTCCATTTCACACTTGTTAATTAGGATTTGTTAGTTCGTTCTTTCAATGATTTTGCAAGTATACCTTAAGAAAGGCAGGATGAAGGTGGAGAAACACTTGAAATACACTAGTTATAAACCACTTTTTTTGTGTGTGTGTGTTAGCAAACATTTTATTTCAGTCTCAAGGCATTATATCTGCATGAACACAGGTGTCAGGTGGTGCTGTTCACCTCCTTTCCAGAGAGAAGCAGTGCTTGATGATTCGGTGAGGCATCAGTCCTTTGTTAAAATTCTCCAGGTATAACTGGGGACTTTCCTGTAATCAGATGAGTAGGTAGAGGATACAGGGTTTTGTTTTCAGGATTTTTTTTTTTTTCCGCAGGCAGGTTGTTATTACTGCTGAGAAGATGGGAGATATAATGCAAATCACAAAATCTAGATGATGACTGTATTACCAAGAGGCAGAAAACACAATCAAATGGAAAAGAGAAGTACTAAAAGTGTCTCAACAAGGTCAAACTGCATGCCAAAGGAGCTGTGTGTCCAGTATGACACATCGCACCCAACCCAATTAAAGAGGCTATTTACATTTGAAAAATTTTTGCTGCAGTCAAAATTTGACTGAAAGTATTTGGTGAAAGGTGGCCATTAAAGATTAGCAACAGAGAGCAGGAAGGAATCCATATATATATTTTCCTTGTCAGTAAAGTATTTTCCAGTCATAAGAGTGTCTTGTGCTGCATGCTGATCTCACAGATGGCTCAGTAAATCAGGGCTAACTCTGAAAGTGTCAGTGGAATTATCTTTGTGTAAATGGTATCTGAATTGGTCCCTAGCTGTGACAGACAGGGATTGCCTTGGGGTGTAAGCCCAGATAGAACTAAAGGGTTTGGGTTTTTTTTTCCTTTTTTTTTTTTTTTTTTTTTTCCCCTTGGAGTCTGCCTTTGTGGCTTTGAGCATTTTGCATAATTCTTTTGCTTTGGTTTCCTTCCTGCAAAGTCAGCTGATAGTTCCAGAGGAGCTCTTGAGTAGAGAACTTTGATTATGGAAATTGCTATGGAAATGCTTGTTTATTACCGTTAATGGAAGTAATATAATACATTAGAAAATTTTAGCTCAGCCAAGGGGTTTGGAGGCCAAAAGGCACCATAGATTCTCCAGAAGCTGGTTTTTGAAGTACCGGCTATTATTCCATATGATGAAGAGAACATCCAGCTTTAAGGGAAAGATACCATCCAAGAGTGATGCAAAGAATACAATCCTGTGACTGCATGGATAAGACTTCAAAACTCACTACAAGTTCCTTGTGACTTGCATGTGAATTCAGTGTCAGGCAGTAGTGACCACAAGCCCTTCTTCTTTGATGTCTCTTTGGCTTGTATTAAGTTTGAGAGTGTTCTGCAGCATCTCTGGAGATGTACAGGATTTGGAGGTCTTCTCTCCTAAGGAGAGACTGTGCTCTGATAC
>NW_009649946.1:809335-810002 GCF_000708025.1 Charadrius vociferus
CTTTAAATATCGTGAGGAGTGGGGTCTGTACAGTGGTTGTCTATACAGTGACAGGAATATTCGTTAAAGCATGTGGGCATGTTACTACAATAATCTTACTTGCTTTGAGACAAGGGATGCTCACATACGAAAATCCTACCTGTGTACTTCATAGGGGCTGACGTGCTGCCAGAAGGGAGCAAGCTGGCAACCTAGCAGCAGCAATAGATCAAAGCCAGAGAGTGATATTTTCCTAATGTCTCAAATAAATACTCAAGGGCTAAGTAAAGGAAAAGACAGCTTCTGAATTTACACAGTTTCTGGAAAGAAAAATGCAGAAGCCTTCTCACCATGAACACATCCTTCAGCTTTCTACTAGAAGATGCTGGGATGTGCCAACAGCAGAAGATTCCTGGCCTTTAGCATGACTCTGGACATTAAAGGTGGGATTAGTTTTGCCTAAATGTGGCCATTTAAAAGCCCAGTATCTGGCCTCCTTCCACAGCCAGTGGAGGAGAAGGAGGTGATGTATCCAACCGCTCTGTCTCTGGGCTGTAGAGGATGTCTAACCTAGTTAGACCAGATACTAACTTATAGACAGCTAAAATTAGCAAGACGAATTGCTCTTTTACTGCTTCATATGTTTAACAAATTGCCTACTTTCCCCGCAATTGTGTATAAGGTCTCT
>NW_009649946.1:810053-812428 GCF_000708025.1 Charadrius vociferus
TAGCAACAGAACTGGATTAAAACACATGTGCATCTGACTCCAGCCTCCCCTCCTCCTCCCTGCCTCCCTCCCTTTCAGATTATGCTGCCTCCCAAAGACAACAGATGATAACTTGTCTCTGTGCAGGAAACCATTTCCATTTGTTCTCATGGGCATAAGGACGGTCAAAAAATATGGCTGAGTGGACAAACATGGCAAGCTCCATCAGGCAGGTTCTGAGATTTGGGGTTGCTTGTGGGACATGCAGGGCTCATTACCAAACTCTGCTAATTTCAGTTTCTTGAAGTTGGGTGGCAAGTTTCAGAAAATTGGTTTTGTGAAGAAATATGCAGTGATTTACCTGCCTCGCCTGACAACAGTGTTGCATCGTTGCTGTTGCTGTCTTTGCCGAGCATATGGAGGCTGAGTGCTCCCTGGCTGGTATCCAGACATCCAAAAGTTAAATTGATGGGAATTGCCATGAGGGTTCTAGCTAATGGGAGACATAAAGAATGAAGCCTGTTCTATTTTCGCTTGTTTCTTTTCTTATGAGAATTTTCTTCACAGAACAAACCTAGATACGACTGCAAGCAGCATATTTCTTCTGCATCTCCCCCCTGGGGATGACTTACGCCAAGTTGTGATCTGTTTTGCTGTTCCAGCCCATTGGGCTCATCAGTTTATTCAACTGACTTTTTAAATCACCCTATTTTTTCCTGACTTTGGAAAAAGTGGCAAGAATCTAATTGCACTTCTGGGCACGGGGTGTAATGTCAAGGCGGCGGGATGAAGGGAGGGGAGAACTCTGCTTCTCAGAAGGGGCAAACCTATTGGGGTGGCTTGGGCGATTTGTGTATCAGTCATCAGCATACAGGATACGCTTTAAGCCACGTAGCTGGTGTCTGCACAATCCAGTACAGGTTGCTTAGTGGTTTCTTATCCGCAGGGACAGATGTTACAGAGAAGCTTAGATATGCACCTGTAGTTAGATTAAACATTCGAGGGCCTATCTTCTTCAAGCCATTAGAGCTTGGGGTCCCTCTTCACAGACTGCTCTATATGCACTCTCTGGACCAAACTGTAGATTAATAGCTCCACAGATTGAGAAATATTTTTTTTTCCTAAATCGCAGTTCTGTTTCATTTTTATGTTGCTTGCTAGATTAAGTTTTAGAGCTGAGGGGTTTTTTTATATGTAAAGTGAGACCAGAAATTTTTACTGTTGTACAGTTTTGAAAGTTTTTTTTTTTATTTTTGCTGTAAGCAAAACTCAGGAAATCAAAGGTGATTCATCTTTAAGCAGCAAGTGATTTAAACCAAACAATGCTTTTTGATTTATGATAATGAAAAAGATTGCAGAGTGATGACGGGTCAGATGAAAACTCACACTGCAGCAATTTCTATGATAAGTATCATTATATTCATGCACTCAACTAATTCTTCACTATCAGTTTTATTTGTGGGTTTTATTTATTTTAAAAGTTTTTATTTAGGGAATTTATTGGCAGGGAGTGATTGACAGCCTTGGAAAAAGAAGCCTGCAATTCAGAGAACGGATAGAAAATTTCCTCATGCAGCCCTGCCAGTGTGCCTCAGCTCATCAGAACCACAACAAAAGAGTAAAAGAACATGAGAGCATCTTTCTGTGGTCAGATTAAAAGTCTGGCCTGGTATTTTTATAATCAACTCCTTTTTGATTTTTAAGCTAAATAATGTCTTTTACTTCTCTTGTGGATTTACAACTGCTGGAAGTACTTCTCTGTCATGCTTTTAATCTCTTTTATTTTATTTTTTCCTGCACCATAAATTTAGACAGCTTTTTGCTTATTTAAACTTAGCTTTCATGAATTTGCTTGACTCCAGGAGTCAGAGTTTTAAGAAATGGGTCAAGTACGGTGAGACTGAAGACAAAGCCATAAGAGCTTGAAGCACCAGGACTTTTTTGTTGTTGTAGTTGTTTTGTTTTCAGAAAACTCATTCAGGAAACATCTAAACCATGCTGTACTTGACACAGGCTGCTCCAGAGGCTCACAGCTGGATTTAATGTTTAGGACAGAGAATCAGCAAAAAGTAGGTCTGGAAAGGGCCTGTTAATATCATCTGGCTCATCCCCCTTTCTGAGACAAGATTCCTGTGTCATTTGTTTGTCCAGCCTGGCCTTAAATTTCCTCCCATGACAGAGAGTCTGCAGCCTCGCTAGATAACCTATTCCGGTGCTTAACTATCCTTATCACCGGAAAGTTTTCCTAATATCTAAACTAAGTCCCTCTTGCTGCAGCCTAAGCTCATTATTTCTTATCCTACCCTCCACAGAGATGAAATCCGTTTATTTGCTTGTTCTTTGCAGCAGCCTTTTAGAGAAGTGTTATCGTGTCCCTCCTCAGTCTTCTCTTCCCT
>NW_009649946.1:812496-847321 GCF_000708025.1 Charadrius vociferus
ACACTAAACAACCACCAGCCTCCTCTCTCCTCTCACAGGCCACCATTTCTGGACCTCTGACGGTTCACCCTACCCTCTTTTCAACTCCCTTGGCTTGGTGCACGCCTGTATCGAGGTATGATGCCCGAAAGTAGACCCACTGTTTCTTCAGAGAGGACATCATGCCTGGGTCAGCGCTGCAGGGAGGGGATGGGCCATTTCTCACTTCTTCCTAACACAGCCTCTCTGCTCATCCCACAACGACGTTTGACTTTTACCCCCAACAGCACCGTGTTGTGTGCCCGAGCCGTGCCCGAGAGCTGTTTTGCCTCTGTGCCCAGCCCTCTGCGCAGAGCTGCTGCCCTGACAGCCAGCACCCACCACCTACTCCGACCTGGCGGCAGCACTTCGCACTTCCCTCTCCTGAATTACGCCTTTGTGCAGATCGGGGCCCTACACCTGGGTACGCGGCTGTCCCACACCTGGACCGGGAGGTCTTTGGGCTTCAGCTTGACAAGGGGATGCCTTGGGGACAAGGCAATGCGGTACACGGGTGGAGCAGTGAATTGTCTGACCAACCACTATATTGCTAAAAGCACTTGAAAATACTCGAGGCCCTGACCTTATTTCTCTTGCACCTGGGCAGTACTACAGGATGAAATTTCTTGCTTCTCTCCCAGAAGCGATGCTTCCAAATTATGGCCAGTGACTTGCTTTTCTTACAACCACCTTTACTTAGGACTTGTGTCTCTTTGGCCATGCATTCAGCCACGGGGTTACAGCTCCCATTTCAGCCAAGCTTGTTCCACCTCTTCATGGGAAATCAGTTGATAGTTAAGAGCACCATACTTGATGTCTCTGGACTGCTGTCCTGCCACATTTTAGGGATAATTCTCCAATCTGCTCAGGCATTTTTTTTCTGGGCCAGCCTGTCTGGAGTGCACTATAATCACGTTTCTCAAGCATCCTGGACATGTGTCCAATATATCACAAGAGATGGAGTTCATTGATGGGTACCAGCATATTTCACTCTACACAATAACTTCAATATGCTTGTCAATTTTTCACTTCATGCACAGTGGCTTTAAAAATGCCTTGAAACAGCATTTAAACGATCTTAATGATGGTGTTGGCAATATCATGAACCCATACTTTCCTCTTTTCTGCACTGGTCAGATCTGCCCAGCCCATTGATGTCTAACACAATTTGCCACTTATAAAAGTAAGGCATTAAAAAGATTTATCCACAACTCCTTTAAACAAGGAAACAACAAAACTCAAATCCTGCAAGAGACAACACAACTTTGCCATCTGTTTTGCATTTTCCAAAAAAAATACCAGTAAAAAGAGACAAACTGATTTTGGCAGTCAGTGTTTTTTACCTCTGTCTGACTAGCGTTTCATGAGTAAGTGCTCCATGCTGGTCCTGCACTGTGGAGCGTACTCCTTACTACTGTATAATCTAGATCTCTCTGGGCAGTGGATGAGTCACTTTGGTAGTACTTCTCCACGCTGCCACAGCTCCCGGTTGTCAGCAGAGCTTCGTAGGAGAACGATACTGGGTGTTTCTGACAAACCTGAAAGAATTAAGTGTGGACCTGCTATTACTGTCCATTGCCAGGACATCACCAAACTGACATGATCTCACTCCTATACAAGCACAGAACCTGCAACCAAATGTCAAGGGTTAAAGGAAATTCTGGAAAAATTTCTGTACTAGTGCTGTCTTGTCATCTCCTTCTTGTCACTCCTTCCAGCCGTCTCTCCTCATCCCCCTCCCACTCCTTCTCCGAAGAGGGCAGGACATAGATAAGGAAGGTCTGACAAATTGAAATGGCTTTTTGCAGGGCACCTGCTAAACTTTATTCAGTTAAGCAGATAAACCTGCCCTTCATGAAAGGAGCATTAATGAGATCCACTGTTGTTGGACGTGCTGCTCTTTATGCTTTTTTTTTTGGTTTGTTTTGTTTATTGCTTGGAGGAGCACAGACCTGGCACGTGGGTAACAGGCCCAAACAGAGGGAGAATGGGCAGTGAGGGATATATCTGGTTTTAGACCAGAATTCCTGGAGTATACAGATTACAAGTTTCATTATTTTCTGCAGAGGCTGA
This sequence comes from Charadrius vociferus, assembly GCF_000708025.1. NCBI lineage: Eukaryota > Metazoa > Chordata > Aves > Charadriiformes > Charadriidae > Charadrius > Charadrius vociferus. Next base: position 814,588 of record NW_009649946.1, read on the forward strand.
GACTGAGCTGGCTGAGACAGCAGCTGGATTACCTTGAACTAAAACCATCTCATTGACAACTGTATTCTGCAGGCCTGTCAATTGCTCCGGCTTGTCAAATTATACTATGTCATTTTTATTAGCTTGATATCTGGAGGGCTATCTCAACCATTAGAAAAGGTGGTTAAAACTACATCAAATGATTTGTATGTGACATAATGTTGCTGTTGGGTTGCCAGTTGCTCAAAAACTTTCTGATGCCGCTCCAGTGCCTCACTTCCCACTGAGTAGAAGCTTTTAATTTAAAATAAAAGCCATTAGCAGTGCTATGTGCTAAAGTGCTCAGAAACTGGCCTTACTCATATTTTGTTTGATTGCCAATAGCTTTAATCAGAGTTACCTTTTCTGAGTCATCAGTGTGACTAATACCCTTGTGAGGCCACCTAGAATAGACTTCCTCTGAAATCATTTGTCCTCTTCCCACTGAGCTACCTCTGATCCGTAAAGACAACTGTGGCAAATCCCTTTGGTCTTCCATTGTATCACAGCCTACATTGCATAAATAAGCCAGGTAAGTAAAAATATTTGTATGTTTCCTCAGGGACGTCATTAAGTGTTCTGCTGAAAGGAGTAGCGTTTTTCATTTCTAATGCAAAATAAAATGAGTAAAGTGACTTGCCCAAGCTCCCATTCTGAAGAAGTGACAGAGCTAGGATTAGGATCAATCACCTGAATCCCAATACCAAGATTTATTCACTAAAAATAAATAATCCCGACTTCTCTAAACCCGTCACATTGGATTCTCAGATTCAGTCTAATTAGGAATATCGACATACAATTCTAAATACCCCACCCTATTTAAGTACACCTCAACTACCATATTTCCACATGCATGGATCATGTGTATTTGTCAAAAAAAGTTTTAATTCAGCAGAATTGCAGCTTGTTCGTAGATGTGGGAAGCAGAAGAGGGGTATTACCAGAGACCGACCTTTCCTTCGGAGTCAAGAGGAAGATTCTTCAGAGTCAGTCACAGTCCTTTCTGTCCTTGGTGCAGAGTGCAGTAGAAGCCTTTCCCTGCGGGTAGGTTATTTGGAGGTTAAGGATATTTTAGGCAAAATCACTTTTGACTGGGTTCAGCTTCTCTGCAAGATGGATTTTACATGCTAAACCCATGCCAGTCCAGTAGATCTTGTTATAGATAGTCAAGGCATTTGTGTACTAAGAATGGTTTGAGAATTTCTGATAGGGAAACCTAGGGATTTTATTTTTAACCCTTTTATTGATAATGGTGAAAAGTTATCAGTGAGCACTGTGGCCTCATGTGTCTGGCTGCCATGATACAAAAGTTGCTCACACCTGTACGTGCAGCCGCAGGTTACTGGAGTCTTAGAAGACCCATTCTTGTGTGTGTAAAAGCATAGTTTTGTGCACCTTTGTGCGGGTGCCAGCCAGTAGAACCCAGGGACTACTCGGGCTAAAAATCAATTTGCTTGTGTACTGCACAAAATAAAAATTATTTTTGTTGGGTTGGCACGTGGCCTCACAAAACCAGCTGGGCGAACAACACTGAGCTGGGGGCACACAGGAGAGGAAGGACCGGGAAGAAGCAAGAGGGGTGGCAGAGAGGGATCGTCACGGGGAAAAGACTTCCACACTCATGAGAATGGTTAAAGATTCCCCATTCTGGCATCTTGAGAACAGAGCCATTGGAGCAGTTGCCTCCTGTTTTGTTTCAATATTTAAGTCCCGCAGTCATTGGAGGCCTTGGGTGGCATTAGTTACCGTTAAGCAATGTAGTCTGAGAGACTGCCGTGGCACCTGAGCTGTGTAAACTGACACAGCATGTGTCAGCATTCTTTTTATTTAAATACTTGTTAAAGAATACTTTAATGTTGTCTGATATATATGCACATACAAGTGTGTGTCTATGTATGGGTGTGTATATATATATGCTGCTTAAAAAAGGAGTATGTCTTCTGTTTTCAACAATACTTCACAGTTCAACAGAAAACTGCAGACATGCTCGTATCCAATTAAATAGTTTCTAAACTAGGATTACCTATTTTTTCCCCTCAATTTAATGAGATTCCTCTAACAAGATCTGGGAAATAGTGTTTTTTCTTTTCTCTTTGTGTTTTAAGTAACCTTTATGCTTCCATATGGCTTGCATGACTCAGGCTTTATCATTTATAGATTACAAAGTCACAATTAAAGTCCTAGATAAGACTAACGAGTTGAGCATGGCAGGCAGAAGCACTTTTTTAAAAAAAATGAAATTCTAACTAAATTTTATATCTGCAAAGAAGGCATAAATTCATAGTACGATATTGATTACAAAGAGTTAATTTGTCTAATGAGTGAATTCTGAAAAATTCTGCGATGCCTAACAAATGAAGGTTGCATGGCTTGGTGCGATCATGTCCTTCCCCACCCTCTGCCCCATCATACCACGAAAACTGTATTATTCTTGATAACGATGCTGAATGAATTTTTTAGGGACTCATTCTTTAAAGCAGAAGGTTTTTTGACTGCATATTACCTTGAATACTTGTATGCTGTTTCTGCAGTTGTCATTCAGCAGTTTTGTATTTTCCACTCTTGGTGGGAAATGTTCACCCAACTCTGATTTAGTATTATTTATAATAATAATGTGCTGTTCTCTGACAAATGAATCTGTTTTGATGACACTAGTCTAAGATATGCTTTTCACTTTTATGTTAAACTCTCATTACCCAAAGCTGTTTAATCCTAGCCAGGTGGTTACACTTCAGTGCAGACTGAAAGAAGGGGAAAGGGTGTACTGCGGCTGGAGGGTGAGGTATGTTCCTAATAACCTTCTCTACCTTTGTGTGTCTTCTTGAACCAAGATGTTTGGAGATTGTCAAATGTCTATTCTCTTGCTTTTGTTCAATGTAACCTTATTTATCTCATCAGAAGCTCTCAGAGTCCACACCACTCCTTACTAAGTGGATGAATAGGTTTGTTTATTTATTTACTTATTATTTTTTATTGCAATGAGAATAGAATAGGACCGGGAGAAGGAAAATTCCCACAAAAGCTGGTGGAAATTCCTGTGGTGGAGAAGGTCCCATGGTGCACAAATCTTTGAATTCCCATGTGCGCTGGGCTTTGGCTCCTCAGGACCACCAAAGGCAATAACTTAAGGAAAGGGAAGGGGGACTACAGAAGGGAAAAATGCTTCAGGAGAATGCTGGTGCGTGATCCTCTGTACTACCAGTTAGAGGGCAGAGCTCTGCTCCTCATGGAAGTACGGGTCCTCCCCTGAAGTCTCCCGAATGCTCCACGTGAGATGGTAGGATCAAGAGCTGCTGGAACTTGAGTGCAAGTTTCAAGTTCTTCCTCCTTCAAATAAGCATGTATTTATTCAGGTTGCTTTAAATTACTTTTCATTGATCAAAATATTTCACACTGAGGATGTTTCATACTCAGGCTAAAATATAAAAAGGTCACATACAGTAATTAAAAATATATTCTCCTCATGAAAACTGAAGGGGAAATTTAAGCTTTAATTAAGTAAAAAAAATAATTGAAAAGCATCATTTTCTTATTCAACAGCTTTTCCTTGAATGTACTTTGCTTTAGGCACACACACTCAAGGATACAGCATTTGTTTGCTTTTTAAAACTATTATTAAATATGTTACATTTTCTTTATCCCTGTGTGCAATCAGCAGAGCTTTCACTTTGTTCATCCTTGCAAAGTCTTCATTGCTGGTAATGATATGTAAGCCTGGAGGAATTGCGGTAAGAAATTTTAAAATTGCTGTGGTCTAAGGAGGGTGACAAACATTTAAAAAAATGTGTGTATATGGGTCCGGGTAGGTCAGTATAAAGATTATAGCGGTGGGATGACTATGATATACATGTTTTAAAGCAAGTCCTTGGGTATTTAGTGTGCTGTGTAATGTTTTGTATACCTACATGCGACCTGTCTCTCAGAAAGGCACGGCCATAGTTGATGCAGAGCCTCAGACAAGCATTGTGAAGTATTTTTTAAAGAACAACATAGATTAAATTCGCCAGTCTCCACTCACTCGTAAACCCCTATCTGAGACCATGTCTCCTGCCTCTGACAGCCTCCAAACACACATCTCATTTCTGCAAAACCCAATCCCAGAGCCCATCCAACCCCGTTCCTCATCTGCCCTGTTTCACCAGCAGGATGCGAATGCCTGTGCCCACACATTTTGTTTTAAGAGGTCCTATTCATTTGCTTTGTCGTGTCCTCAGTTTCCATTGCAAAATGGACAAATTCACCTCAGTTATGAAGGAGGTATTTGCCAAAATTCATCTCAGGGGAATTTATAGAAGCATCACTTCTTCCTTGCCTGTGACCCAGGGACAGCTGACTCCTCTTCCTTATCTAGGAATTGACTGAAGAGAATCTGTTGCTTTTACAGCTGTCTAGTGCATCTGACAAGATTTGTCCTTGTATTCACATGCATACTGCAGAAGGCTGCAGAAGGCAAATGCTTTATCCTTTTGTTTTCCTGATCTCAGATCCCCAGGAGGTTAAAGAGAATTAAATAAAATGTAGAAAAACTTTAGCATCAGAGGTTTCAATACTGTTAAAGGCTTTAATATATTGTAATTGTTCAAGACTTTGCTGTTTCCTTGTGAGTCTGTTTTTCCCTCACTATGATTAAGTTCATGGTGAAGTCTAGATAAATATGACATTTAATGCAATCCTATTCTTGCTGCTATGGAGACATGCCTTGTAGACTGTGTCTACTTCACTTTGGTCTACCACAGCATGTTAAGTTCAGCACGCTTCTGCCAGATCTTCCTAGCTCCCTGTCTTTGTTGTTAATAGCTTAACATGCATGTAAGTATAATACTTGGCAAAGTAACACAACATTTGTCTTCATTAAAGTGCTTCACAGACCTCAGTTAATGAAGCCCTGACGATGTGGTTTTAGGTGGGAAAAGCTTTTTACAATACAGGAAAAATGGTGAAATTGAGGGTGAGAGACACTAAGCTTAGATCTTCCATGGTGCTCAGGTACCTAGGAGATGGGTTTTGTGTTACGGTCTCTCCAGTGGCAAAACCGTTTAAAAATGTTTCTGTCCCCTCCCACAGCTCTCCCTGCAGTTTGTCTTTCCCCTCAGCTGCACCAGTTCTGATGTTTGTGGGGCCTTCTGGAAATCAGATCAGTAATAATGTTTTGTTTAGAGTACGCCCTAGCCTCATCTCCTTACCCATCCTTTAATGAGGGGTGATACCAATGGGAGTTTCTGCTTGTTAAAGACAGAAGCAAAACCAAACCAGGACTTCAGATTTTGCTCATGGTGACAGAGTGACAGTCCCTTTCAAAAGAAGCGTGTGCTCCTTGCTGTACATGCACAGAAGGAGACAAACTTTCACACTGCTTAAGATGAAAAAATGTTTTGTAAGGGTAAAACAATGAAAACAGCCCTTTCTATATTTCTGTGTGGGTTTTTTTTGTATGTTTGTTTTGTTGTTGTTGTTGGTTTTGGGGTTTTGTTTGTTGGTTTGTTTATTTTTAAACCTGTGTTTGTTCAATGACATCCTTAAGTCATGACTTTACAAACAGGACAAGGAGGAGCAGGAATTAGTGCCTGAGATCGAAGGGAGGGCAAGAACTTTATTAACCAGCTTTGACAATAAAGAATTCATATTTTAGAATAATTTTCACGGAGATTAATGGGAGTTTAGTATAGAAAAATTAGAGGGTTCTCAACCCAGCCAATGTGCATGCAGATCTGTCCATATCAGGTCAACATGAATATTAAAATCACTTTGTTCTCTAGCTGGTCACTGCCCTCTGCTTAACATGTCACAGTGCCTACACCATGGGGTCCATGTGTGGTGTCAGCTTTATGCACTGTTTCTTGTAATTTTTATTTCTGCCCTCTCCATATAGGTTTTAATAAAGGACATGTTAATGAGGACTAAATGGCATTTGTTATCCAGACGATGTATCATGGCCAGTTAGCCTGATGAATTGGTAGGAACATGTCTCAGCTCCATACCATTATTCAGTCCTTAATTAGGGAATTTTTCCTTAGTAAGGGCTGAACTGTGATACCATGCAAGGCTTTCAGATTTACCTCGTGTTGCTCATAAGGAGCAAGTGCCTCTTGCGCACACTTCAGAGGAGACGGTCTTCCACCGAGATCCGTGAAGGGCTTTGCTCAAAGTTGTCATCCAACGGACTTTAGTGCACAAGGGCTGTATCTGCATGCATGAGAAGACCCAGGCAGATGTAGCTGCGCTAGTCCTTTAACTCCTTTGCTTTTAAAATGTGTTAGAGGTACTTTATTTCTCCAAGTGTGGAAATCAGGGCATACCTAAATTGCTAGTTAAGCTGTAGTACATTCCCAGGACTTACCCCTAGATGGGTTCATCCACTTTACATCCCTAGTCCAATTAATTGGGATTTCTTTCTTTTTACTGGACCAGCAAACCTCTGGTTTCAGAGTCACAGACTTCCCAAGATGCTGTAAGAGCTAAGCTCCCTCTTTTAATGGGGTTTGAAAAAGATGCTTGCCCTCCCAGAAAAACACTGTGGGCACCTCTGGCCGAAATAAAGCCCTGGTGTCATGGACAGTTACTGCATCAGGAAAAACCTCAAAGAATATTCCTTTCTGCAAGCAGATGATGCAAAAGGACTCCAAGAGCAAACTGAGAGCAACCACTCAATGCCTTCTGTCAGGGGAAAGAAAAATGCACTTTGATCTCTTGGGAGATGCATTTGGATGTAGCTAGTCATGGAATATTTAAAGAAGCCTTGGGGGCAACTTCTGGTGAGAGAGTTTAGTTTTCAGCCACTACCTGTGGTAGCTGCAAACTGTCATGTTTATTTTTCCTCTCCTGGGGACAAAAAAATAATGCCTGTTTTCAGTGACGATGGGGGCCTGCCCTGTAAAGCAACTTTCTCTATGACTGTTGTGTAATATTCGTGGGGAGGCAAAACTGAGCAAATCAGATTTGTTTACAACAAATAGGACTTGCTCCTTGGAGGCTGTCATGATGCAGCTTCTCCAGTTCAAAATGATGCTAATTGGCTCCCACCTAGTTACCAAAGGGAGGCTCTGTGATTTCAGATATGTCACCTGCTGGAAACGACTAGAAGACGGAAAATGTATTCAGTTCCTCAGGGAGTGTTTTTTATCCTTTTAAATGAGTTTTTGTGTGAAGAGGTATTTGATAGAATATCCCCGGTGCAAGATAAATAGTTTCCCTGAGTTCAGGACTAATTATCCTCAGGGACACAACAGACTGAACAGCTAGATGAGCCAGAAATAAAATGGTATCTTGTGGCTATAGTGGGAAGTAGGCAGTTACACTCCTACCATACACGATTAGATGGCTATCGAGCTTGTTATTGTCGGAGAGGAAATGACCGGCTTTCTCATACAGAGCCTCCACAAATAACAAAGTCCATGTGCGCTGCAGCAGCATGCGCTCTCTGTTGTGCATAGGCAGATGTACATCACCGGCAGGCTTTGCTGGTTGTACGTATTTCAGACCAAACAGAATCTTTACACAGTCAAAAGGGAGAACTTTTTGTGCACGTGGTATTCCACATGCTTTTCATGTTTGTGTAACATACATATTTCAAATACACATCTCTTACTGAAGGATGACAGAGCATGCTTTTGTTGTTCCTTACAAATCCAGGAATAACATGAGGTTTTGCCATGTTTGTCCAGTGCTCGACATCTTTTTCTGTTTTCTTTATCTCTTCAATTTTCCTTACATATTTTTTATTGACACTTAGTTCGACATTTGAGGCTCCAGGTTGTGACTGGAAGCAGGAGGGGTAAATGCGTGTTGAAATTGTTCCTGTAGTCTGAACAAAACCGACCAGAAATCTCATGAGAATTTCAGGGAAAAGTTAAATTTTGCAGCTTAGGGTTAAGGTGTTTTATTGTTGTTTTTTTTTCCCTCCCCTCCTCAGCCAAAACTCCCATTAAAGCCAGCTGTAGCTTTGCCTGAATAAGGGCCGCGAGATCTAGCCAAATTTTGCAGAATAAAAAGTTCATCTGCTCCTTAAACTCTGGATAAACATCTGAACTCTGCGCCACATTCCCAAATTAGATCATTCCCAGAGTGAGGCTCGCTCCAGGAGAAACCCCGCCAGGCCACGCCGCTGGGCTGTGCTGGGGGTGGCTCCTGGGGGGCAAAGGCTCCGTCTCCGTGGGGCAAAGTGGGATGCCTGGGGAGCACCGGGACCTTGCAGCAGGGGAGGGTGCAGAGGGCAGGGTGGGGGGAGAAGGCAAGGGGCAGAGTGCTGGTCTAAGGCATACTGTCTGCCATATTTGTCGGGATTTGTCACCTCGCCCGCCAGAGCTGTGGCGTGCAGCCTGGAGGTGAGAAAAGCCTTGAGCATCGAAGCGCCGGCCCCAGCCGGGAGGGATGGGCACAATCTCTGGGCTGGCTGAGGGCACATCTCGCTGAGGTCACTGTTTGTGTCTGGGGCAGACGGAGTGTGACAGCACACACAGCCTCCACCGCCACTCACCCAAACTGTTGGAAGGGCAAATGCCTGCAGTGGAGAGGGCAGTTTCTCTCTCAGCTCTTTTAGGTGCCGCTCGGAAACTGCCTTTTCTAATGAGAACTTGTTTGTATCAGTCTGCTAGAGCTGGGGCTTGTGCGAGAGCGCAGTGCTGCAGGAGCAAATGCCAGCCCCAGTGGTCATCCATCCCACCTGCCCCACGGGGCAGAGCAAACACATCAGCAACCAGTTCCTCTGAGGAACTGGCTGGAAGTGTTTATTGCTGAAGTTGTCAAACAGAGAGACACAAAAAAAAGAAAAGCCCCAGCTCTAGCCAGTGGATTCGTGCTCAGCACGGTATTTCAACTAACTGTTGAGGCTGAGGTCTCAGAATGCCTTTGAGTCCAAGGTGTGCCTGGGGAAGCATGAAAACAGGGCTCCTCTGGCTGAAGGAGTAACCCTTTCGGCATCATCCCTTCCTCCAGGCCCTCCAGGTGATGCCACTGATGGGAGTTGGAGAGCTGCCTCCCAGCATCCCAAGGATTCCTAAATTTTAAACCAGCACTGCGAATGCGAAGGCGACATTCATAAATTACGACTCCCTAAACAGGGTGATTGTGACTTGTGCATTCACATATTGCAGTCACAAAGCTATGAATTTTCTGATTTTTGTCACACTCTGATAAGATTAAAAAAACACAGTTATATTCGATCCTGCTGACTGAGTTGCAGAAGTAATTTCTCGTTCAATTGAAATCTAAAACTTTGGAGATTTCATGTCCACTGGGATGGAAAGTAATTTATCAATTCCCATTAACTCTGGCCACCAATCAGGGAAGATTTTCTTTTCATTTTAGCAAAAAGGATAATGTATACCACCCAAGTTTTATACACCAACAGGAATTTCAGAAAGCAAGCAGCTAAAGCTGGGCTCTCTGCCTGTTTAGAGAAAAACACCCTTTTTCTAAGAAAAGCAGAACTTTGTATTTGGTCTGCAACTTTTAGAGGAGGAGGATTCAAAAGTCAAAACCTGTATGTTTTGAGACTTGCCCACTTTAAGTTACTATGAACAGCTTTGTGGGAGCTTGTGGCCTTTCAAGCCTCTTATTTTTGTACGTGCACATCTGCATTTCTTTTGGGAGTTGCTCTTGTAATACACAAACATTTACTAATGGTCTTACAGCGACTGCAGATTACATTTTTTCCAAGGCCTGCAGGCAGAAAAGGAGAGGTTGCCAATCCCTTACAAAAACAAGAACAGTGACATGAACTGTGCTCATTTCTTGTAAAGATAAATAAAACGCAAGAAATGCAAAGAAAAGGCATTTCAAAGGTTGCTTTAATTCCCTGAAATTCCTATGTTACAACATTTGGAAGAAGGAGAGACTTGCTATTAGTCAACTGTATTGATTTCTGCCACTAAGGAAAGTGGGAGAAAAAATATTTACTGTGCTAAACCGCTGGAGCTTTCAACCAATTCATATTGAAAATTGTCTCCTGCAGACTTCCCTCCTGGCTTTCCCTCTGCAGAAGGGAAGACTGGAAGAGGCACCAGGGCAGAGCAATGAGAGGGAGCTCCCCCGTGCCCGCCAGCCCCTCACCTGGCGTGAGCAATTGCCTTCTCCTCGCTCTTAGCAATGGATCACGAAGCAATTTTCATGCTCGTGACAAATCAAGTACCACCACAATTAAAAAGTGATCATGATTACTTTTCAATCTAGTTTGTCTGCATGGCTTTCTCAAGTGCTACCAGTACTTGCAAACGTAGTTGTTAAAATGGTCAAAAAAATAGCTGTAGTTGTTTTGTTTCAAGCTGCTTGATACTTAGGCCAAGTTTCATTGGAAATTATGTGGGTTTATGTTTGGGAAAATTGCAATAAGTGTCCTAGATTTTAGGTTATTTTTGATTATTTTTTCTGTTTAATTTACAAACATTATGCGCTAAACATTTGCTGCTTGCTTTCTTAACGAACGACAAGCAAAACCAAGCTCAGCAATTTCACTAAACTCTTAAACATGAAGGTTGATAGATGGATAGATGCATTTTATAGTGTGGCTCTACTCAGAAAAGCGACTGGGTAATGATGGTGTCTCCTTCCTCAGTATGACTGTTACTTGTGTGCATTCAGTCAGATCTCAACTTTATGACAGAAATAAGTCTTGACTGCTTTTTGCTCTTGTTAGCCCTGCAGAGACTACACAGCTAAGCATCAAATATAGCTAAAACCTAAACTTTTCAGTGGTGAACATTGAAGCCTCAGCATCTGAGACTTCAGCAGGCTGCTGATTGCTCCTTACAACAAGGGGGTAGTAATTTTCAATCAATCCAATCTATACAAGCCCAATGAAAACAGCGGGCGTGGACAAAGGCCTAATTTATCTGACAGACTGTAGTTTTATTTCGCACGATATTTGAAATGGAAAGGAGACAGTTTCGTTGTCAAAGTCCAGGTAGAACTTGAAGGACCTGGAATTAGAAGTTTTTTCCTTGTAAACTTAGTTCATATGAGAAAGAAAAACTGTAAGCATAGGACCTCACAGTATTATTTTGTAAGTGCTTTTCAGGCCAGAAGGCACAATGTAAGCACATTGCCAAATAGGGGGCAAAACTTGATGAGAGAAAAAGGATCTTTAACAATCATGTCTAGTAGGAAAATGATTTTTGCTAGGAGGAAAGAATGGCAATCATTAAAGACTAATATGGATGTGGGTCAGCTAAATGCTGACAAATATGAAGGATGAAAAAAGTTCCTAAAGGGTCCACTAATGAAGTTGAAAGAGTAATAAAAGTGTAAACTATTTTTGTTTTGTTTTTTTTTTTTCTTTTCAGAAGTTACCAATATATTTAAAGATGTATATTTTCTCAGGAAGACTAGATTCTTGTGGAGGGATTCAAACACAAATAATTCCAGCATCCACATTTTTCTGTGCTGAAAGGAAAGCTCACTTCACTCCGTAAGTGTCCCTAATCTCAGATTAAAAAGAAAAAAACCAGCCACAACACCATACTTCTCAAAGAAATGAACCCCAAATAAACCCAAACAGACTGCCCATGTACCTGACTTTTAAGTTTTAATACAATTCCAGGTCTGTGAAATCAAAATGAAACAGTAATGAAATGGAAAGCTGAACTTGAAAGATTAAACTTCTGTTTACCCTTTCAGGGCTATACTTTAAGACATAATTTCTTTTCATCATTATTAAATCTTCTGTAACCAATAGTTCTTTTAATACAAATTGGATTTCACATTGAAACTAAATAGATGCTATATTATATATAACACTTCCTAGATTTGATTCTTAAGGTTTTGGCTATAAGAGTTCAATGCGCAATCATTAGTGTTTGAAACTGCAGTACATAGTAAGTTGCCCTGATAGATTTTCTGCAGTGTTCCTGAAATTAGCCCATGGATTTTTAAACTCCTTTCAAATAGCTGAAAATAATTGTTGTGAGTGTAGAAATCTGAGGCAGAGATTGAAAAGAAGATGTGATATTTTGTAATTTTTGAAAATTATGAACAGTACAAATGGAAGAGCCTGGGGAGCTGTAATGGGAACTGCACCTGCTAAGTCCATTTTTCATTAATAAAGTAATGAAGCAAATGTTAAGGGATGATAGCTGATGAACATCAACACCTTTATACATATGTAAAACAATCTCTAACATACCAAATTGATTTTTTTTTTAAATTACTGAATTTGTAGCCAATGATGGCATGACTGAAATAAATACAGCTATTTCTTGATATTGTTGAAGAATTTGATACAATACATACAACTTGAACAATTATTTCTTGGCAACTTGGGTATAAGCATTGTCTCATGCACGGAAAGAGTCTAAATAAATGGTGGTGATTTGCAGCAAAATATTGAATCTTGGGAGGTGCCCAAGTAAGGTGGTGCTGGGCAGTGTGATGTTAGATTTTGTTTACGGTGTTTATTAATGTTTTGCAAGAGAAGTGTAAATTGCACATTAATTATGTTCCACAGGGACTAAATGGGGAGGTGTAGCAGAGGATGGACTAATCACTTTATCACTTGCTGGGCACTCTGAGCTGGTATAATTTAGTATAGTCCAACTACAAGTGGGAATAAATTCTCCCTGATAGGAAATTTATTTCCTAGGCTTGTATGTGGATCTGTGTTTTATTCCCTTCAGGCACTATATATCTATTCTTATATGCCAAGGCTACTGGCTTTTCTCTTATTCTGGGTGCCGGGAACACTGAATGGTTCTTACACTGCTTGTAGATGATGAAAAGTGCAAATAAAACAATTTTATTAATGATGAAAAAGGGAAGCAGATAAATATTGAAGACCATGAAGCAATACAAAAGGACCAGAAAAGGCTGGCAGAGTGAGGACAGGCTGCTGATGAACTAAGCATGACTTTATTCTTTGGGTGCCGTATAATTTACAGGGTGTGCTCAGCACCATCCTGTGGAGAATGAGGAGGCCATAGCCACCCACGGAAAAGTATCACACAAAGGATACAGTATCATGCTCTGCTGATTTTTGTAGGAAAATTTCTCTAATTCTTTTAATTCTGTTTCCACCCCAGGCAAAGACCCCCTGACCGTGCACTGAAGAGACCCTGCTCTTTCATGGGGAGAAGGAAGAGGATGGGGAAGATGGAAAGCAAATCCCCTGCGTGGGCAGGCCTCTGGAAGACACTGGGGTTATTTATCTGGAGAGCGGACATGTGTTTCTCAGCTGGAACCCTCTGTACAAGAGGTATTTTCCTGTCAAAATTAGTTTTAAGGAATTTTAAAGCCTGTGCAACTGCTCAGCAGCCTTTGGGTATGCATGATGGCAGAGTTGCAGGGATGACCTCAGTAGGAGCAGTCTGGCTGAGCTGGCTTTCATCAAAGTGGCTCCAGTGTCAACAGCGGTGAAGTTGCAGGGTACAAACGTTAGCTTTTCTCAAACTGGTAAAGCTAAAACGTCACAGCTACTTGTGCTCTGACTGCACCGAGGCTGGCTTTTGGGGCAGGTGCAGACCAGCACAACCTTCCTTGCCTTAGGTCATGTTTTCTGTGAGGAAAGGGTTTAGAAAGGCAAGTTCAAAGGTAGTCCAAACAGGCAAGGCCAGTGCGTTTGAGGCTGCTGAGGATGGTGCCTGTAATTCTAGTAGTATTTAGCACATTGCAATGGAAATGAAAAACCTGCAATATCTTCCATAGACCCTTAAGATGCTTGGAGACAAGACAAAGTTTTGATTTAAACCATTAGTTAAGTTACTTCAAGCCTTGCCTTGAAGTAGCTTAGTTATGGACATGTGTTTTGTCTTCTTGCCTCTGGTGTCAGGGTGAAAGCTTTTAGGAGAGTAGGGAATGGGGTGGTTGGAGTGGTTATGCAATAAACTTCTAGAGGAAGATCTTGCCTACCAACACCTAAAAAGCTCTGTGTTAACAGTGGTTTGAGCTAGTGAGATGTCTTATTTATCTCTTAAGAGTTTTCCATATTGATTTGGCTTAAATGTGCTCCTTCTACAAAAATGTCCATCAGGGTGATTAAGTCTTGCATAAAAAGTGCAGTAAATTCTTCCTGGCTCCAAGAGACTCTTTTGCAGTCATTTGGTACTGGCACTCCCTCCCCAGAACCCTGTAAATCAGGTACCATCTGGCAGTTTTGAGTTAGTTCCCCTACCTTGTCTATACTTCGAGCAAGTGCTGGAGACAACTGCAGTTGGCTATGTGCACAGTCATCTGGGATCTCACCTGTAACTTCAAGGCTGGAAAACCTGAAAAATAGAAGGCACTGGGATGGGGATTGAAATTCTTCCTCCTGCTGCCTCCAGCCACAAGCCCAAGCCAATGGACAGCCAGTTGCTGGAACAAACAGTAAAAAAAACGGGGGTGGATTCACATCATGGCAGGCACCGGGCAGTTACCCTCACAGAGCTTGAGGGACATCTACCTAGTGGTTCAGGAGATGTGCTTGGGGTTTCTCAAAGTACAGGGGAAGCTCATCCAGTAAAATGCATCGTCTGTGGCATCCTCTGGGCTGCTAACTCAGATCTAGGGAGAGTAGATGTGGTGCACTTGCTCTTGATTGCCGTGTGGGGAGTGACACCCACAGGGGAGTGAGAATGGAGATATTCATGACTTTCTTTCAACATGAAGATTGCAACAATTCTTTTCCTAGGCCTCTCAAGTCAGGAGTCACCTTGTTCCCTCTTTTCTTACAGACATAAGGACCATCAGACTGTGCCTCTCAATCATGAGGGTGGTATTTAATGGGGTGCCTCATCTTTTCATTGGTGGAGGACCCATCAAGCAAGGTGCCTATGCCGTTGTATTCACTTAGCTATGCGAATGCACTTGACGAGATGTTAGTGTGCCACCAGCACCCGTCTGATTTTCTTTTACTTCTCTGCTGCTGCAGGACAAATTATATGGCTGAAAGTCTTTCATGGTTCTTGGCCTCAGATATATCCTGCCAACATTAAATACAGTCTGATTATAAATGCCACTCCATGGTCTGATTTAGCATGCCTTTGTTGGGCAAACCTCCTGGTGATACTGAATGATTCCCTGAGTAAGGAAAAGTGGATTTCAGAGGACAAATTGTTTGAAACATTTGTTGGGGAGCCAGTTTGAAAAGCGTAACAAGGGGAAACGATTTTGTGTGGAAGACTTCAAATTCCTGACTGAAGTATATAGCAATTTTCATTTAAGGCTTTTTATATATATTTTATATATATATAATCCTCTTGAAGGGAAGGCTTGCAGATTTCACGCTTTTGAAACAGTTCTCTCTGTCAAGGGCACAAGTCCATGAGTTGTGATTTTGGGATCACTGCTTCTCTGCTGAGCTAGTCTGACTCAGGAAGGTGGTAAAGGTTTTAAACTGGCAGAGATATGCCTGAGGCAAGCTTCAGGCATATTGGCATCACAGCTGCCTTGCTGCTTTGCCAACAGAAAAGTGGTACCACACAGACTGATTAGAGAAACATGGATAAGGGAGCAGTAGAGGATTCCAGGTAAAATAAACAAATGAAAACTTCAGGAAGAAGCAAGTTTTTTCAGATTTTTTTTTTTTTCCCCTTGGAAAGATGTTTTACTGCTCTATTTTGAGTTTGTCATCAACTGGTGTGCCAGTTTAGTCTGAAACCATGTGACTTGGCAAGTTTTAAATAGGGCTACTCCTGGTTTACTCCTATGTGAATGAGACACGTTGCGCATGGAATCAAACACATTTCTTGTGGAAAGCATAGTTTTATATCAGGTTCTTAAGTACACATATCAAGCCAGGTGAGAACGCATTTTCTACATGGTTCTTGATTACATTTGGCAGCACGAGGCATTTGTGCAATTTATATCCAGATTATGATTTCTAAAATTTTATGATGATCTCCAGGGTCCTTTCCAACCTAAACCATTCTATGATTCTATGATTCTATGATCTTTTAGGCTTCACAGTCTTTGATTTGAAGCCATCTAAACAATAAACATTGACATATAATACTTTGTGTATGTAAATGTCCTTTTTTACTTTTCATTTTCCAGTAACCACAGGGAGGTTATCAACAAGATGTAGCTAGGTTCCTCACAGCATTGCTTTCAAGGGAGATAAAAGAAAACAAACATTAGTGGAAATGAAAGATTCAGATGGCATACAGTCAAGTAATGGAGCAGGTTGTCCAGAGAGGCTGTGCAGCCTCCATCCTTGAAGGTTTTCAAGACCCAGCTGGAGAAAACCCTGAGCACCTTGGTTTGTTCTCATAGCTGACCCTGCTTTGAGCAGGAGTTGGACCAGGGACCTTCTGGGGTGCCTCCCAAGCTCAATTATCCCAGGATCTTATGATAATTAGTTACTACTTTGTCCAGTTTAATTCAAAAAAGTAGTATGGGGAGCGTTAGATGGAGATGCTCTTTCCCAAACTGGAAATCATTTATAAATATGGAAGAGCAGCTGGGACACTGTTGTTGCTTGATGAATATTGATGTTCAGGAAGACACATCTGTAAATCATCGGGATGGGAGCTGAACTCCCTCTGGCACTGGTGGAAATGTGATTTCTACCTATTCTTAATGTAGTGCTTTGGTCAGCTTGGCCAGGGCCTAGGAAGGAGACTGATGGTTCAGCCCTCTCCAAGGCAGCAGTGCAGAGATTCATTAGTTTTGAGCAGTTTCATTTGGTTTACATGTTAGTAAAAGTGAGGACAAACCAGGTAAACTGGTGTTTGCGCTGACAAACTCTTTGCTGTGTAACAGTTATACCCCTGGGACCTTTTTCTTTGCAGTCTTACAACTTTTGGAAGAAACTTCTTGCCTGCTTTTGTCTCTGCTGCCAGTGAAAGGACATTCAGATCCCCTTCTCAAGGTTTTTTCCCTCTTCCATTTCACTTCTGCCGGTTAAGCTATGACTTCCACTTCTCTTAGCAGCCCTCCCCAGATCCCTTCTTCGTCCTCCTTCCTCTGGCTCACAGGCAATGCTAATGAACTGTTTGCTGAGAACAGCTTTTGCAGCATCCCAAATGATACCTTCAGGGAGCCATTTGGGAAGCCCAGCACTCCTCCACTTCTTCTCCAAGTTTTCTTGCTTAATCAGAAATCCCTGTCCTGAACACACATCCAAAAAAGCGTATTTTTTTTTTTCCAAAGGGCAAGTTAATTCCAGCTCTTACCCCACTGACTTCAGTGGATTTACCACTGGAACATGAATATCTTATTGTCTTTCACTTCTGAGTACCACTAGTACTAAGATAACTGCAGTTTTATGAGCTCTGTGTTTAGTGACTGCCATTAAAAAAGCAGCACTTCAGTGCCCTTTGATATTTGAGCTTTACTGTGGTATTTGTAGTATCTTCTATAGTGAGAACAAGAAGTACTGCAGTAAAGACAAAATTTGAGGTAGTGTAAATGTTAAATTTATTTTAAATGACCCACTGCAAGCTGACAAGAAAGATATACTTAATACTTTAGTCTATAAATATAAAAACTGATCGAAGACTATGTCCCAGGAAAGTGAGAAAGCAGAAACATTTTTCTTTCAGAGAAGTTGCCTCTTGTGTGAATGAATTACCTCTAAACCTTCCAATTTTTAGGTTATTCCATGATATCAAGTCTGCTGTTAGGGGAAGACCAACTTTGCAAGGAACTGACCTTGTCACACACAGGAGCGCGCACATTTCTAAACTTCAATTGCTCCAATCTGAAGGAAAAGTGCATTGTCTGAGGCTTTCAACACAAAGCCCTGAGCAACTGTAACGTCCACTAATTTCATTCTGAAATATAAGTAGAGCATCTTCAGATGTTTAAAGCTGGCTACCAACAGAGAGGGTCTAATTTCTAATGCTACTGGCATAGGTGGAAACTTATGGAAAATTCCCCAAACTTTTGAAAATTGCAAGGTGTTTTGCAAATGTTCTTCATGAGGATTTTTGCATATGTTTCTTCTTTGGAGGGAAGACAAACCAGTTGGGTCAATAATGAAAAACAATCCTGTTTAGGAAGAAATTGCTGCCATAAAGCCAAAACCCTCTCTTTGTTGATGCAAGAATACAGCTGCTTTGGTCACAAACCGTTGAAGAGTTATGGTATTTTTCTACCTATGGTAATGTCAGGAAAGAAGAAGGGAGTTGACAGGCCTTTAGCCCTCCTTCCCTTTGCCACTAGTGCCCTTGGGTGACACAAACGCCACTGTATCCTGCAGTGGAGCTGTAAGTGCAGCTGTGTATGTCCCCATTTAGATCTTTGCCTTCTGCTTCATCCTTCTGACACACTGATACCGTGCGGACATGTTTGCCTCTGAGGATCAACGTTCTTGCCCACCTTCTCAGCTACAGCCCATGCCAAGGTCAGCATCCAGACAGCCATAACAGCATGTGTTAGCGGTTGGACAGGTTTAACAGTGCATGGTGAACCCTGTTATGCATGTTTGGGTTCCTCTTGTGGCCTAGGAGTTTGCCATCTATTTTTACCCAGTGCTAAAAGACTGTGAGACACGGTCTGCACAGAGATGCAAAAGGGCCGTTGGCAGTGCCTCACTGCTTCATGGGTTGAATAATGTCATTTCATTAACAGTCCCTTGGTGCTAAGACGTTCTGTAAAAGGCAAATTAAAATAAAATTTTGTTGTAGAGGAACATTTTATAAATGGAGTACTCATTTCCATTCAGGTGTATTTGTAGTGTCAGGAGGGGGCTAAATAATAGGATCTCTCCTGGTTTGAGCTGGCAAGATGGCTCCTCTTGCGGCGGTTTTAGTCCAAGGTTGTGAAAGGTGACTTGAAAATTTTGGTGCTCAAATGAAAACATTTTAGAGAGGTCTAGTTTTCAGAACAGACGTACAGAGCATGTTTTGGAAACTGTAGAGTTAGAGGTGTCTCAGAGGATGCTCAGCGAATCTGCCCCTCTTTAGTATAAAATTAGTCCATAGGCTTTTGAGGAGAGGTATCTGTAATTCCTTTGTTTATATACCCAAGTTTGCTGGTCAAATTAATGACACATTTTCTCTAGGATCCTTTTGTAAGGAATGGAGACACTGTTTATTCCACAACACAGTGCAGGGGAACAACAAAGAGTGTATGAGTAGCCCAGAGAGAGTAGCCAGCTACCAGAAATGGCTGAGTTAGGTGGATGGGCAGTGCAAACACATCTGAGAACTTCTTTAGGTGTATGGGTCCTGGATAGCAGCACTGTTGCTTTTTATAGTAATTATACAGTTATGTGTAAAACTATTTAAATGTAGTTATGTGTCCTAAAATAAGGAAACACAGTAAATGGAGACGGTATTTGAATGGTGTACCAGCTTCTGTATTTGAACGTTACAGTGTGCTTAATCATCCTTAGTCATTAAGAAAATTCTTTGTGTGAGTGTGTCCGTGGGCATGCATGCACATTTAGCTCTTTCCAGAATCCATGTGGTTAACTGTTGCTTCTTCAAAGAGTATAGGATGTCTTTTAAATCTCTGTTATGCCACATTTATTTTATTTGCTTTTTTTTTAAAAGGAAACAGTCTTCTTTTAAACTTAAAAAAAACCCCAACTTTTAAAAGTGCCTTTCTAAAAAGCTCATGGCTCCTTTGACATGCTTTAAAAGTTCAAAAAAACTGCAACAACAAAAGCATACCCAGCAATTTTCTCAGAATTGGAGAAAAATCTTTCCATTGCAGGCACATATCTCAGCTGTATCATTTTTCCCAGCCCTGTTTCTTTCCTCTCCCATGGGAGGCCTGAGGAAAGAAAGGTGCTTGCAACACGAAAGAGAAAAAAACTAGTTCAAGTTAATGTTAACCAAACGTGAGAGGAGAAGCAGGGAGTGATTTCTGAAGTCTGAAATGCTTTGTGGAAATGACTACAACTTCTTTGCCACCAGCAAATAGAAGACTTTTTAGCCTGCTGCTTCTTCTGACCAAGTGCTGCTGTAGCAAGGCAATGGTTTGAGCATCTCCCTTGTCCTAGTGGAGGGAATTTATAGTGTAAGTATCAATTCCATGCAGCTCTTCTGTCAAAGCTTTCCCAGGTTCTTGCATTTAGAGGCCAGAAAGGCCTAAGGTGACCTCCTAAATAAGGGAAGTCATGGAATTCAGTGCCCTGATGTCTGCTTAGTTCTTCTGCTTAGAAGTCCTTAGCTTCTGTTTGAGTGTAGGCTTTACTGGACATCCAGATTCTTTTATGGAATTCAGTGCCCTGATGTCTGCATAAAGTCCTTAGCTTCTGTTTGAGCATAGGCTTTACTGGACATCCAGATTCTTTTAAACACATCAGATAATCAGAAATCTACTGTATCCCACAAGAAGCTGTTCAAATAGTTATCTCTCTTCTTTCAAAAGCATTCATTTCATGTTGCATTTGAACATTTCTAATTTCAGCTCCCCGGTGTTTCGTAACTCATTATCCAAAGATGTTAACACGCATTCAGCACTGGGCTTAGACGAGGTCACTGGAGCAACAGTTGCCCCAGCTGCTCACCCACCCCCTTCCCAGAGGATGCTGCCCACCAGAGCAGGGATGGCTGAATGTCTCCCGAACTGACACAGTTTACAATAGTAAACTGATCCTGGGCAGCAACTTGCAAGAAACAAAGACCGAACTGGTTCTTGCTGCAGCCATACAGTTTGATCTGCTGCTGCATACATATCAATATTTTAATGTACGAGACTGAGGTGCCTCTTAGCTCCACGGGAGCAGTTATGGTCAAATGTCTTCCTAACCTTCTCTTTGAATAGACTGACCTCTGAATCTTTCACTGTAAAATGTGCATTTGCGAACGCAAATCAATTTTGTAACTCTTTTCTGAGCTGTATTTCAACTTGAGAGCATATAAGACTTAGATAAGCATTTCTGGGCAATCATTCTGTAAGCTGTGTTAATTGACATAGGCCTCTCCTCAGTGACAAAAAGCGAGCCCTTCACACAGAGGCTTCTTTCCAAATAAAGTTCCCAATCCTGCAAGTGTGACCTGACACCAGACTCCTCCAGAAAAATGTGGGTAATGAAGCTTTGATGTTTTAATCCCCCATTTAAATACCTCTGGGAAACAAAAAACAAATGTCAAAAATAGGGTCGTTTGAATTACATTTTTTCCTTGTTTTTCAGTGCTGTAGTGGAAAAAGTTAACAGAATACAAAACTTCAGTATTGAAAGGACATTTTTGTTTTATTTTCAGAGAGAAGTACTTTCTTCCAACAAGGAGCTGGCATTTTAAAGCAGGATATTAGGACTGTTCATTTCCACGCAGAAGTTCACTGGAGTAGCTGTAATACATTGTGTGACCAAATTAATATGTATGAGAATGTCCAATATGTGCATGCAAAACCTCATTGTTTTTATGGCAGCTTGTTATGCAGCAATTCAATGAAGTCAGCAGTGTAGTCTGAATTCAAGTTACTTTGCAGTGAATTGGAAATCAGAAGAAGTATGAGCTACCTTGCATTGCTGGAGTAGGTGAAGTTCATTAATGTTCATTTTGGGAATGATTTAATGATGAGCGGTTGATACATTGCCAGCTCATAAAGTCAGCTCAATATCAACTCATTAGCAGGAAGCTGAACTCTGTCTGAGTTGTTCTGAGAGTTGTACCTCAAACAGCACTTGAGGGAGAATCATAATTTCATTAAAAGAAAAAAAGTGTTCAATGTAAGAAACAATTTTTTAAAAATAGGGTGAGAGTTTATAGAAGTAATGTTGGAGCTGCCTTGAAATTACTTTTCAGGAAAGCTCTCACCCTTAAAAAATACAACATGAATAGCAAGGTATGTCAATGTCTTTCTCATGCTAACACAAAACCACTATCCTTTGTAACTGCTAGAAACTGCTTATGTAGAAGGCCTGATATCTTATACTTTTAGATCCAGGAAATTAACACTGAATTTCATTTAAACCCAGCATACAAAAACAAATCAGTAACACCATATCAAAAGCACAGACTACATCTGGTCTCAATCAGTTTATATACAACATTCAACGCACTTGAAAGCACACCACCCACAGTAACATCTCCCAGCGTGCTGAGAGCTTCCAACACTACCTTCCTTGCTTTCTTTTCCTCATTTAGAGTGTGTTCTTTAAAAACAGACAAATAAACAGACTTCATTTTCATGATGCACGTTTTCCATAATCTTAGGTCTGAGGCACTGGCTCCACCTTTTTTTAAGGTATTTTTTTAAGTATTCCTTCATTTGTCATCCCAGGCACCAAACAATATGATCCATAAATCCCATTGATTTGGCATGTACTTTGCGGTTTCGAAGACATTTAGACCCCACAGACTCGCATCTCTTTCCAAATATGTTATTTGGGGATCCCAAATACCTGAGATTATCTTTTAATTGTTTAACCAAAGCACTGATGCATTGACTTAATTGTGTCTGTTCTCATTTATCTGCTTAAACAAGCAAGAAATACCAAAAGATAATGACATTGTTGATGATTGATTTGACTGCGTGACATTTGATGAAATCCATATGGGCCACAACGTCAGCATTAGGTTCGCAATCACAAGAAGTCGTTTCCAAAATCTCAAGGAAGAGAAACGCTGTTGGTGCTAGGAAGAAATTCAATTCCTGTAGTAAAGAATCATTTGTTTTGGTTTATTTACCCTAGTGACATATATGAAGGCAATGACAGTAAATCAGCTGACAGCAAAAAACTTTGCTCCAAAAAAATAATTGCAAACTAGGATCTGCCAGTTTCATGCCTGGTAGTTTAAAAATACTAATAAAACCAGGAAAACCTGTGACAAGAAACTGATTTATACAAAAAGCAGCAAGCCTATGTTATTTGTAATGTGCAGTTTTCCACCTCTTAGAAATGATCCCCGGGAAAAAAATCACAGTCCGAAGACCTCATTATCCTGTGGATGTTTTAAGATGTCTGTGCCCAGCTCTGGACTTTGGGGATGGACCCTGTTTTCCCCAGCCAAGTCAAAACAGTGGATTCTTGTGTGTTTTTTCCCTTTTCGGTACCTAGCCAGCTCCAGTAGCTTAAGAAAAGAGAGCAGAGTCTGATCACATTTTTTCATGCAGAGGTGTCGCAGTTTCCTTTGCAGGCAGGCCAGAAGCTGTGGAAGAAATGGAAAGAGAGGAGAGAAGCGGAGTCAGAAAGTCTCAAAGAGAATATATGGGAAATTCTTGCTGAATTTTTGGATGATTGTATCAATTTTGAGCACCTTGGAAACAGCAATTTTGTTTTGCTCCTGGTATATTGTATTTGTTTGAGTACAGCCATTAAAAGCGTGGGCATAATAATTTGTGAGGCAACTTGTGACCCATGCTGCTTTTTCTTGCTTTCTTCACCCTAGTTAAACTTTAAAAGCTTCCCACATTATTGTCAAACGCTTCTTGCAGCTAAGAAGATAAATGCAGCAAATCATCTCCTGTTAACAGGTGAATTACAGGTTCTCCCTACTGGAAGAACCAACAAACATTTTCTGTACAAGGCAACTGTTTGTTTTCATTGAACTTAGAATGGAAAATGCAGACAAACTCTGAGAACTGAAACAGTTTTGAGAGCAGAAAAATGGGAAAATTAAGAACTTAATGTTTTGCTGTGTACCGAGAATGGCTGTCATATTAAGCCAGGCACTTGAATGAAGAAATTAGCAATAAATATTTAGGATCGTATCTTCAAGAGAATTGTAACCAACTTAGGCATACAAAACATTTGCACTGGAGGCAGTGAAAGGTAAACTAATGAAGAAAAGATATGGTGCTACATCCAGACCAGATAAACTGTGAAGGGATAGAGAGGCTACCGATTTCTATCCTACAAGCCGCCTCTGTTCTGCAACTTGCAAGTTTCCCCTCATTTGAATAGTCTCATGTAGGCACCTGGGTCTCTTTTAGGCGATAGAAACTACCTAGTGATTAGGAACATATTTCAGAATAAGGAGATCTGTGCTTACGGCTGTCTCCTCCACGCCTTAAGTGTGCTGTTTTTCTAGAAATAACATAGGGTTGTGATGACAGGTGTTCTGGTTTCTTGCGGGATCCAGATGTTTGATGTCGGTGTTAGACTCTGTGGATACTGAGCTGCTGGCCCAGCTGTAAATGGAACCTGGCTGTGTGAGTTAGGGCTCCAGAGAGCCAGAGGCCACCGTACTGCCTCGTCTGCCCTGCTGCCACCGTGTCTGTCGGCTGTTGTGCAGTGCACCCTGGCTTGGCTGCATCTGACCTCAGCTTCATCAAATGGTATTGTTTTTTCATCTGCTGCAGGAGGCACTCGTAATGAAGCTAAATAGTGCTTTTCTTAGTTTCGTGAGCTACTCTTTTCATTCAGGGCAAAGCAAGCAGAATCTCCTGCAAGTGCTCTGCCATTTTCCCTCTCTCCTATATATTTTTTTTTTTTTTCTCTATCCCCTGCTGGCTTAAGTTGGGTGGGGAATCAGCGCTTCCTGCTTGCTCATGCCAGGCTGTAATGAACACGTGTTTTACACTGCGTTGCAGCCTTTCTGCTGGATTTGGTTCTGACATAAGCTGGTGGGACAAGCTGTCACTTGTCACTCTCATGATGTTTTCCTTGTGAATGAGTTCGTTGGTATCCTTTTGCCCAAAGGACAGTCAGACACTCTTCTCTTGCCCGCTCTGTCTGTTTGCTGTGCCTGTGCCTGATGCAGAGAGGTACTTACTACCCTTTAGAAATTTCAATAGGCATTAACCTAGGGCACCGATACTGATATTTTTGTGATCCAAGGAAGACATTAAACAGCTGAGGTAGGAGGGGGGATGACTGTATCTATGAATGAAGGTGATGCACTGTGGAAACCTTAGCTAATTACCTCTGGATGAAGAAACCGTCAAGGTCTGCTGGCTGAGATGTTGGAGGCTGTTACCTGAGCAGTTCCACGGGCCCCGGGCAATGAGCCAGCGCAGCTTCCAGCCTCTGCCAGCCCATTAGCTGCAAGCTACTAATATGACACATCCCTCACGACTTGTGTCCTCTAAAGCCAGAGCTGGATTCAGTCCCAGATCTGAGCTCCTACATCATGCGTTTTTTTCCAGAATTTCAGGTTTTTTGTTAGAAGCAGACCAGCAGACACAAAAGCCTGAGCATTCCTTGCTGCTTAAGAAGCACACACAATTGATGCTGCAGTGCCTGCTTTGGCGTACAACAGTACTGGTGAGAGCTGTGAGCACACTGGGAACCTCACTATGGGGCTGATGCTACAGTCCAAAGATCCATGAGACCCTTCCCAAATCACCTTGTGAGAAGTCTGCATGAGAAAGACATGGCAGCCCCAAGCTTGCACTGCCTGGGAAATACCTCTGCAGGCCTGAGCAAGCATTGAAATAAGTGGAGAGGAAAAAGGGTTTGCCTAGACTTTCCTTGGCTGGAATGAGAGGGTAACTACCAGCACTAATGCTTACTTGGGGGTAGCAGAAGGCAGCAGCTCCAGTACAGCATCCCCCAGCGCAGGGGGCTTCTCGCCGGTACAACTACCATTTACACATTTGCTTTCTAAAAGGACACCTCTCCACCTGTGTAAGGCAGCTCAAAGCTCTTTTAAGCAGGTACCGGCCTTATCAGGAAAGCCCAGATAACACTGACGTCTCCAAAGGCAGGAGGAAAAGCAGCTGAGTTGAACGCACACAACAGCAAAGGGTCAATAGCCCAGCCAGCCAAGAAGCACAGCATCCGTCCCACACTGGCCATTAATCTCACGGAATAACGAGAGCCTAGGGAAGCTCCTTCCTTTATCTGGTGGAAGGAGGCAGCTGGGCAGAGCCCTGCCAGAAACACAGTGCTGGTCAGGCCATGGGTGACAGATGCCTGGCGGATGAGCAGAGGTCTCCTGGAGGAAAGCCGACCTGCACCGTGGCCAGGGGCTGCACTGGAGGACCACGGCATGGGCTGGCGGCACTGCTGGGGCTAGGTCCCTTTGCTTTGAGGAGGCGTTCACCAGCCTGCACGACAGCTGAGCCAGGCCCGCCTTTTTTGCTCTCTGTGGACTTGTTTTTCATTGAAGGATGGATGTCTGCCTCAGTCTATAGCATTTACCCAACTTTTCCTCTCTGAAAACTACTGCATAGAAAATCTCACAGTAGTGACAGGAGGAAGATGGAGCTGTGTCTGCATGCTGGCTTCAGTCACAGACCTGTCACGCACACAGAGCATTTGTAACAGACTGGTGGTTTCGGACAAGAGTGTTGTTTTTCACCAGTTTTCATAACCCAACAAAACCCATTCTACAGACTTCTTCATACCAGTGCAAAGATGCTGTATGTAGGCACTGCCTGCCCCCCGCTTCCACTGTGGAGGGGCAGCCCTGCCTGTGTGTGTTGTGCCTCTTCAACTGTAACAGATAAGCTGAGATTGTCTTCTCTATAGGCAGCAGTGGCAGCAGGTGGCAATAGGTTCCTCACCTGAGGTGACTCTGTTATTAATGGTGGAAACAGCTGGGCCCACTTGTGGTCTTTCTATCCTTAGGCTGTTTGCTACTGTTCCTCAGCAGGTGGCTGTCAGGCCTGCAGTGGAACTGATGGAGGAGCCTGGGAAAGCCCCTTGGTGATCCTGTGTCAGGCTCCTGGGGCACTTTGCTTTTCTGTGGTGAGTGAAGCTAACCTGGATGGGATGGGATGTGATGAGAATTGCCCTTAGAGTCTATTTTGCCAGCTCTATTGTGTCAGTTTGGACCTTCAGCAGGGGCACAGTAACTGACGGTTAGCATGCAAATAATGTTTTATCCGTGGATAGTTGTTTCTTCAATTAGTGACCATGAACTAGGAAAGGAAGGAATTTGATCCGCACACTATTTCAGTTTTCTCTGAATGCACCCATCTCATGCACCATCTAACCTTGCTTTGGATTTTCTGGTACCTAGTGTCCTTTCATATTTGGGCAGGTAGGCTCACACACAGGAGCAGACTGTGTGCATAGTTCTTCGTCTACCACCATGGTTTTCAGCCCAGAACAAGGGTAATGTACACTGGTACCAGTTTCAATTGACCAGCAAATTAGACTATAAGCTTGAACAGCCTGGTAAAGGCTATGTGTCCTGTTCAGCCATTGCTCTTGTGTTGTTGGTATCCCCTAAGGGAGGAAACAGACTGGCATGGGTGGCAGCTAGTGCACCATCAGGGTCACTCTCTGCCCCACTGAGCCCCAGAGCTGGCAGTTGGGTTAACAGTGTAGGAGAGAGAAATACCCACTTTGGAGCCCATCTGAGCCAGCAGAAGATATCAGTGCTCCCAACTGCCCATCAGCCAGAATAAACAAGCAAGCAAGCTAGCTTGGTGGAAGCTCCCTACTTTGCTCCAGCTAAACCAGGCATCTGAGCCCTCTGTTGATGCTCTTTGAGGACATGAATAATCCCAAGCTACAGGAGCTTGGGAAGCTGCTTGGTGAGCACCAGGGCTGGAGGATAGCAGGGTTTGCTGTCCCAAGGGCTGGTTCCTCAGCCACATGGTGCACCACTATAGTCCTGCAGGCAACCAGCATGGCCCCGACAGCTGAGTAGGTATTGCTGCCCTGCTTTAAATGGTATTTCAGAAAGTTATATTAACCCATGAAAACTTACTATTCAGATTATCACAACAATATACCAGGTGCTTTCTGTATTTAGATATCCAGGAGGAGAAAGCTTGTGTTTTCTTGTGCATGTGTGCTTTTAAGTGTAATGTTCCATTAATATTTTTTGTCTGTGTGTACATATAAAGACAAGCTTCTTGTAATATGCAATTTTTGACAAGAGCGTTCTGTTTTGTGGTACCTTTCACAACTTTTACAGCCACTGCTTTGTTTGGGTCAGGCTGTAATCTTTCTTCAGAAACTCAATGTCTCAGAAAAGTTATGGGTCTATCAAAAAGCAGCAGTTTAATTTTATAGGCACACCTGTGAATTTAATTCTCTCTCTAAAACTTCTCTTAAGTCCTTAAAGGGTCATTCCAAACTCAAGGGGGGAAGCTTTGATTGCATCGTCTCAGTAAACTGCACGATATATAGACATACTGAACCTGACAAGTGAGAGTTCATTAATCTTGAAACCTGGCCAAGTCATTTGTAATTCCAAAAGGTGCTGCATTTAAAATGAAAAGTTCCCCTTATGATAAAGGCCCATTTATTATTTTTTTTTTTAATCTATTTTATTTCTTACTGCTGTCATTCATTTGTAACCGCCAACAGCTGCTAGTAAGGTCATAGGTAGTTAAAAGTTTCCCTCACCTGAGGAAATGTCTGTCAGTGAACTATAAATTCTAGGACATAGATATCCCCCCCCCTTCTTAAACTGAAGTAAAAAAAAAAAAAATAAATTTACAGACTACCTCAAATCAGCTCATAGAAAGAGTAATCTCTGTCCTCCTGTGGGCTATGCCAAAGGGGAGCAGGACTTCTGAGCTGGAACAAACCTGCCTTCTAGTACAGCCTCCAAGCTCTGCTTTTAAAGAAAATGCATTTGATGCTATTGTTATTAAGTGCTGCGTATAACAACAGTATTTCTTCCTAGGGTTTCACCAAAAAAAAAAAATGAGATAACCCTTGGTCTTGAAAAATTACAGGTTGCTGTAGAACAACATCTTTTAAAGATTCCTTTTAAAATGATTTTGTATGGTAGTGAGTTTTTAAGTCCAGTTTTAACAGTGGCCTAGGCCAAGCTGCACTTCAAATTTACCCAAAAGTTTGCTAGAAGGGAGAAAAAGAAGAAAACAGATGAAGAAAATGTATTTGTCAGCACAGGCAGCACCTAAAAATCTGATGAGAACGGCCATGACCAGATAGAGTAAGTCACTTGAGTACTGTTTAAATTCTGACTAAAACATTTTTGTTTATTACAGGTTGCTGTAGAACAACATCTTTTAAAGATTCCTTTTAAAATGATTTTGTATGGTAGTGAGTTTTTAAGTCCAGTTTTAACAGTGGCCTAGGCCAAGCTGCACTTCAAATTTACCCAAAAGTTTGCTAGAAGGGAGAAAAAGAAGAAAACAGATGAAGAAAATGTATTTGTCAGCACAGGCAGCACCTAAAAATCTGATGAGAACGGCCATGACCAGATAGAGTAAGTCACTTGAGTACTGTTTAAATTCTGACTAAAACATTTTTGTTTTACAGTAAAGTGAATTACTATATGCTGCTTATTTTGTGCTCCTTTTTACGTAAAGCAAAAGTACTTACAAGCTGTTGCCAAGCCTCCTTAAGAGTACTGATAACTTGACCAAACAAAAGTACCTGAAATCTCTGGACTGTCTATTCTTGTGGATATTCACTGCAATTTTGTAATTTTTGGCAATTTAGGAAAGGTAAAATTGCCACTCTGTTGAAGTCAATGTGAGCTCTGACATTTATTTCAGTAGGGCCAGTATTGCTGAGAGAGAGTCCATTACGTGAGGAGCTCCTTCCTTATGGATGGTGGGGAGTCCACATGCTTATCTAAACCTGAGGTTTTTCCTTCACTAAATATGAAGCATATCTATCCTGCCTTTTGGTGGAGACTTCTTGTTTTTTTAAATACTGAAAAGGGTTGAAAAGCCAAAGGGAGAGAACTGCTATGATTAGATGTGCACATTGGGGAACCGTGAGTGCCAACCCACCTAAGTATTTATGCTGGCTGAAGCTGAGGGAGCACCAGAGACCCTCTGCAGGGCAATTTGCATGCTGTAAGCAAACCCTGTGCTTATAGAGCTTGGTTAGATAAGACCTCTTTAAAGCTATTACCAGACAGAACAATTTACTTTGTCTTCAGTGACAAGACAGCAGTTTTTAACACAGGACAAACTTGTACCACAGCTGCTATACAACGAAAGGGCAGTGGATGCTCCAAGGCATTTTGTTTTTACTGGGAGGTGAATTAGCTGAGGCCGAATCATTAGTGTCTAGAATAGTACTGACCTTGCCTAGCTGTTAGTAAAACGTGCAAGCACCTGTGACCCCTTGCAATTTACAGCAAGATAACTATCCCAGGTTTATCTCAGTTTAAATAAAAAAAGCAAATATCCTCTCCCCACCCACCTTTGTGGTAGGAAAGAGAGTACCCTCAGTCCTGAGAGGCCTGTTAGTTGTCTGGCCTCAATAAAAAATTCTCTTTATATTCTGGGTAATTGAATCTTCTCTCTGGGACACGAGAAGTGCGGGAAGAACGACTACATGAGACTGGAAAAACAGAGGGGAAGTGCAAAGCGAGGGAAGAGAGAAGAGAAATAGGAAACCTGATTAATATAAAATCACCCTGGAAAGCCCTGAAGTATTCGGGTTTCTACTTTGTCTTATTTATATATCTTAAGACAGTTTTCTGTTTGTTCTTTAGCTCCAGAAAATGATAATTGCTCCATACTTTGCAAATACTAATGGCTTTAATAGATTAAATCTGTGGTAATGTCTATGCAACCTAATAAAGCTGGGTAGTTTGTAATGCAGTGCATTAAGATTTCTATTCTTACAGTGTTGGCAAGAGGGAATATGACAGCAAGGGAAACAATTCTAAAAGCATGCAAACAAAACCCAGGAAAGACTTGTGAGTCTTCTGACTCAGAATAAAATGAATTTATAATGAAACAGTCTTCATGAAAAGGAGTCTTTGATTCTTCACTGAATGTTATTTTCTAGAGGTATTTGACAGTGTTGCTCATATCTTGGAATCTAGAGAACAAAGAGAAATGATTTTCATTTCTTTTCCACTAAAACATTCCCTTGATGTTTTAGTTCAGTTTTGGTAATACTCTAATAGGTTGCACTTGTATACAGCTTTCCATTTTAAAATCTGGAGTATCACACACATACTCAACTAAACCTCACACACCCTTATGGTCTTGGGAAGTAGTAATATCCTTGAATCACAGGAGTGGAAACTGGGGCATTGAATGTGATTTCCTAAGTATCCCCCAAGCACATCTGAGGCAGAGTTGAGAGGACAGTCCAACAGAATTCACCCTGGCTGTTTTCCTCCATGTGTACTGTGAAGCTGGATACCCGCTTGACTTACTGCCCTGGTTCCCTTCTGCCTGGGTAGGCTTTCTTCATTCCCAGAGGAAAGCCTAGGATTGCAGAAACACATCAGTGAAGAGTAGAAATGAAAAGTACTGATAAACTTGTCCATGGGTTGGCACTGAGTGTGAGTAAGGACAGAACATGGCATGGAAGTTAGGATTTTCACAGAGATGTATGGGTGGATCTTCCTATAGCAGTTTAGGGAAGTACTTGAGCTAAACATTTAGTCTGAACCAGCATAATGGCTCTTATTGTCTTTGGACACTACTGTCCCTTGCTGTCCTTCCCATGCCTGTGAAGGGGGAGGACTTACGTTGCTTCAGCTGCTCCTGTGCAAACCATGAGGAACAAAACCAAAAAAATGCCAATTCGGGAGCGAGTGTGGCTGAGCAAGGGCACATGGTCCTGTCAACAGATTCCTACAGAGAGGGCAGCTTCTGGCAGAAAGTGTGGTTAGCTAGAAATAAGTGTTTTAAGGTGCTTTGTGCGTATATGTGGAACATGCAGAGTTGAAAAATGTTGAGGTTTTTTTTCCCCCGAAAGTCTTGTGTGTTATGTCTGAATGAATTGCTTTGTCTGTCTCATGGGCTTTTTTTATTCTTATAAAAGAAAGATTTTGACTTTTCCTTTGCAGAATTCTGCAAAAAAAATCCAGCTTGAAGGTATATTTGCTACCTACCACGTGTTTGCATGTTGTAAGCTGCTTTCACTTCTAATTAAAATCATTGTGATTGGTTTATGAAGTTGGTTTCCAAAAACTCTGGCACTGAGCTGGAGACAGAAACAAAAACTTCTGAAAACTTCACTTCAATTACATTATACGCATTTGAAGAAGCTTTCTGAATTGCTACTTCCTTGCCTGTAAATCTGCACATCAAATCCCCTTTATATGCCCACTGCACCAAATAAGTATTGTGTGTAACTATTATGCTCCTTGCTTTCTCTGCTGTATATCTATAGATGCCTATCAACTGTCTTTCTGAAAAGACAAAGAGATCATTTTGTACAAGGTCCAATACAGGCAGGAAAGAAGAGGTAAAACCATGTGGTCTCTCGTAGTTTCCTTTTGTATCGTCTAACATAGTTATCTTAGCAGGAGGAATAATTTTGGTCTTTTGTGTGTGGATAAATGTGATAGGATTGAAATGAGAGTCTGTTTCGACAATACCTTGAATGTATTGTCCTAAAATATTGCATCAGATTTAATAACATATAGGACTGGATGGACAAATGCCTATCTGATCTTCTTCTATTAGCTTTACTCATAATGAAACCTAAAGCAGGGGTTTCCTTTCCTCAAGCTTTGAGGGGCTGTTTCCCTGTTGTTACACACTGATGCCCTGCTGCAGCACAAGTAGATGCCAGCACTTGGTCTTACCTCTGAGTTGAAGGATCATTGAGAAGAGTTAGCAAGAAGTTGCTTATGCTGTGTTGGATCTCATTAGGAGGTTTTTCCCTGTCATGGTAATTATAAACTTTTATGGGAACAGATCAGTTCCAGCAAGGAACAATTATACGAGGAAAGCCAGAACAAGGGTTTGCCTGTTGGTAGGTGTGTCTGCCAGAGATTCATCTACTGATTACTGTCTCCATTTTACTTCTTTCAAAATAATATTGGTGAGAAACAGAAACTTTAGGCCCCTATAGGAAACCCCTACAGAAGCGCTAATTTTAATCATTGCTCTTTCGGTGTCTACTAGGTGGTTTTTGTTCATCTCTGTTTTCATGCTGCCTTCTCAGGAGCAGTGGTGTGGCTGCTTCCTAGCTGAGCCAGGGGGTTATTGAGCTGGGGCTAACTAGTGATGTCAGTGCAGGTGTAAAATAGCAATATTCATTCAATGAAAAACATCTCTTTAAATACACGGTTTCCGTGTGTATACCTATGCTTCAGCTGACCTCTGGAAG
>NW_009649946.1:847348-856365 GCF_000708025.1 Charadrius vociferus
GGATTCAATAGAATTCACTTCAGCAGATTCCAGTGTCTCTTTCCTACATCTTCTGCAGTTTGATTCTCATATTAATGAGAAAGAAGTCATTTAGCATTGTTAATTCCTTCATCTTGTGACTCTTCAATTGATTGAATAATAAGAACCCATTGTGCTCTTTACAGTTATTCTGAGTAATAATAGTCCTAATAGTTATTTGTAAAATTTTTTTTTTAATAAATCCTCACCTCCACCCACAGTTTTTAATGCTTGGATGACATGGGAAGAAGTGAGTCACCATTGTCGTGTTAATGCAATTTCTAATAACTTAACAAGGGCTTATGAACTTTTTAAGCTTTAATTACATTGTGGCAGGACATACACACATATCCTATAACTATATTTAAAAGTTTTCTACTTATTCTCTCCTGCTTTTACCCTTGATGAAATCTCTCAGGCAGCTCAGCTGTTTGTGGGCCTAATATAAAACTGGAAAGTGCACTTTTTTTTTTAATCATGTATACAATCTAGGTGTATATTCATGCAATGATTTTAGTCTGGTTTGATCATCTCAGATAGTGACTATGTCAGAATTGCAGCCTGAGACAGGGGACTGCATGACTGTGGGCCTGGAATAGGGTCATGTAAGTACCACAAGAGTGCCCCAAGGAGCAGGGCTCACTAGAAGCTGGTGGGTGGGTGTGGGGCTACAGATTGTTTTCTCCTCTCATTCAGTTCACACTTCAGTGTTCAGAGGTATTCATAACTCGTGGGGTTTTTTTTGTTTGTTTGTTTGTTTTTTTTAAGAAAATTCTAGGTAATATAGTAACATTTGTCTAGTTGTGCACGGGAAACTATGACCAAGCACCAAGTCAATACTACGTGGATCTGACCAAAAATCCTATCTTAGCCTTCAGATTCATCAGAAACTCTGATCCGAGATTACATATTATGTGGCTTGTGTTCTTGGAAAGTTTTGCAAGTGTGATCCACTTAATAATAAAACTTGAATAGCTGTTTTTCTCTTGCATTAGGATTTTGCTTTGGCAGTTTCATGGTGTGGTCATGTCTCTTGTTCTCATTTTTGTCCTGCCAGATCAGTCTAAAGTGTAGAGAGGATAAATGGCTTTTGGGGCCCTCCATGCAACTTTGTTTGATCTTTCCCGTGTAGGAAGCAAGCCATAAAAGTCCTGGCATGGTTTTTCTTCCTGCTTCCTTCTTTTGGCAGCAATACCTGATGGGAAGCAGTACATCAGGTTTGCTTTCCCTTTCCAATCATGTTCTACAGCTCAAGGCCTAAATGTTGTGATTCAATTTGTTTTACCTCTGCCTTTCTCCTCTTTACACTGTTCCCTCAGGAAAAATTGCCAAACAGCTGCCTTCACTGTGCTGGACCTCTGAAGAGTAGGATGCCAGTGCTCAGGCAAGCCAAAAGTCACTCATAAAGAAGGAGACATTGCCTTTATGTTATATCCCTTTGCCATTAGACTTCTATTGTCCAACACTATCATGAAGATCCTAAGAGTACTACTAATACAATGCAGGATTCTGTTCCAGCAACAGTCCTCTAGAGCAAGCTACTTAAGGATGACTTATGAAATAGTGCAAAATTAGTAAAGCAGAAGGCTGCATTATGTTTTGAGCTGAAATGAAACCTGCACTTCCCCATACTTTGGGATATTTACAAGAAGAAAAAATCTGTTCTGGATTTGAAGCAGACTTCTTGAAATATTTGTGGAAAGAAAAATCTGAAAAAACAGGTCTGAAAACTGGGAAACAGAATTTTAGCATAGCATCCAAGTCCAAGGCTGGGGTTGGATTCAGCCAAGGTCTCTGGGCTGCCTGCTTTATCATGGGCAGGACAGGACTCCAAAGCTCCTGGGAATCCCATCTCCCCACTAAGGACTACTGGCTTAGGATCTCAGGGCTCTGCCTCAGAGAGCCTGGAAGACATCTATCCTTGCTTCAGAAGCATTTGGCCAAACAGTCTGCAGGGGTCCTGCGTTGGCAATTTGGCACTGAATCTGGCAAGTTTCTACTCTTCCATTGGTAGGTGTCTGAAATTGCTGTATTCCTAGAGATGTTTGATTTACAGGGAGTTGCTGGTTTTGAGCAACAACAAAATAATTCATTGAAATAGGTCCTCTACTCATAATTATGGTGTCCCGAACCACAGAAATAGAAGCTACAAATCTAAACTGTTATATCTCAGGTAACAAAGGGAACTTCTACTAATTGCCTCATTGTTTTGTAGTCTGTTTTCTTTTTACCACTCTAATAAATACAGTCTACTCAAAGATGTCTTGCAGTTCCTTCTGAAAGGAGAGGTAATTACTGAAAGCTGGTTCTCTGCTGTTTGCAGAACTTGAACACCATACAGATCTATAAGACCTCAACATCTCTCTTGTCTCAGGTGAAAAATGAAACCTGTTTGATGATTGACCTTCCTAGGAACAGAAGCTTCTCCAGAAAGACATCAGATCTATTGGTTCCCAGCTGCTGTTAGGTAAAAATCATTATCAGAGCACACAAGGGAAAACTAGTTGCACTAGTTGCTTAGCTCGATGAACATATTTCTTAGAAAAATCCCTAAAATAATATAAGCCAACCTGGACATAGTATGTGATTTCATCTGTGGGTCTTTGAGGGGAGAGGGCTGTAGCTCAAAATTGATAGGACTTGTGGAGGTGAGCGGTAGAAGTCAAGTACCGTTTTTTTTGTTTTAACAAAAGGCACTTCAGAGTTTCGACTTAATTTGCTGTCTGCCTGTTCTTGGAAGGGGAATAGATGGTGCAGGGTCAGAAAGTCTCTCCCTTGGTAGGCAAGTTTCTCGTTTTCTCACTTCATGTACAAATGGAGACAGTGTGTGCTCAGTCTGCATAACAGATTAATACCATTAATCATTTTAATTTCCCATTAATAGAGTAGCTGATGATTGGCTAGCAGAGCCTCACGCTGCAGTCAGACTTCTGGGCTTGGGGCAGAAGTGGCATGTGATGGTGGGAATCTCCTTGGATATATCTGGCTGAAAATAGTGGACCTTAGTCTAGTCCTTTAAACACGTCATTTAAATGACATACATTACTTGACATCACTGAACTGGACTGTGACTTTACAACTTCCCCCAGCAGTTGACTTCTCAGCCTTGGCATTGTGTCCCTTGCTCTGATAATACCATGCTGCAAAATAGTGCAGTGAGATCTTGTTTTGCTGTTCTGTCCCAGTTGAGTTGGCTGCTGGTAAATGGTAGGAAAAGACAGCAATGAGCCAAGGGTCTCCCTGCCTGGAAAAAGAGAGAAGAATTGTTTCTCCTTCACTAAGAAATGCAGATTTTGTGTGTGGGCAGCCTTTGGAATGAGACTTCTTGTCTCACCTTTTTCACCAAAAGAGGTCCTAATAGGTAGGCTCAAATTTGTCTCAACAGCTTCAAAGCAATGTTGAAATCCTCTGAAGATCGTAGATAATTATACACTATTATCACAGCCTATGCTTATTTCCTGCTTCCAGCTGAAAGGAAAAACATTTCTCTACACTTTTTAAAGAAAACTATTACAGTTAATGATATTTCTGAGACTAAAATAAGAAATAGTTATGAGAGAAGTGTTTGTAATTAACTCTCACTTATTCTCTCCTCATTAACATCTCCCACCCCTCAACACACACACACCTACACATGTAGCCCTCCTTCTCCAGCTCATACTAAATTCTGTCCTCTGGTGAAATGCAATATAAAGTAGGATAGAGAGCATGAATCTAGTAAGACTGTACTTGGTAATCCAATTCTGGGTTGTTTGTTTCTTATCCTTTATTGCTCCATTTTGTCCTTATTGAAACTCCAATATGTTGTCTGTATTATTTTCTATTCCCCAAGTTTGCTTTCTAATGGCTGGGTATGCCCAACAGTTACTGCCTCTCAGTTCTGTTCCTTTCCTTCAGAACAGAAAGTTCAGGGGTTTGGTGGGCTGTGAAAGTCACATCATTTATAGTCTTGATTGCAGTAATCACCTACTGGATGACTTTGCAATATCAGGACTTGCATGAAAGCATCCCATGAGGACCAGGCAGAGCTGATTTCTTTAGATTCAAGTTGGATAAAATCCTCTGGCTATTGCCTCTTATAGGAGAGTGAATGTGGAGGGTTGTCTTCTATCAGATCGTGAGTCCTTAAAATAAATTCTCTGACACTTTGTGTAACTTTAGTTTTTGTACTTTTTTTTTTTTTGTCTAAAAGACCATTCAGGTGGTGATCTAAGTTATACAGTATTATTCTGCTTCAAAGGTACAGCATTTGATGTTGGAAATTCAAATATGAGATTGCTGGCACACTGACAATAAGCCTTTGTAGATAAG
The DNA here is from genome assembly GCF_000708025.1 of Charadrius vociferus. Lineage (NCBI taxonomy): Eukaryota > Metazoa > Chordata > Aves > Charadriiformes > Charadriidae > Charadrius > Charadrius vociferus. The sequence continues at coordinate 851,678 of NW_009649946.1, forward strand.
TTTAGGAAGAAAAAACTATTTTTAATTAAAATCAGTTATAATGAAATTGAAGTTTTTGATCACTAACTGTCCACCAAATAACTGGAAACTTTAGGTTTTGAACAAGAGCTCTGTCCACTTTCATTCAATAGGCATGTCTCCATTAATTACTTTGGGTTATGATTATGCCCTACTCTGAATTTACACTGTGTGAAATCAGTAAATGTGGAAAAGAAGCAGAGGATAAATGCTGAAGGTGTGCCTTTATTGCAAAGTTGAGGTAATATATCTTTACATTAAGTCAATACAACTGAAGAGATTGAGGAAGCACTGAAATTACACTCAGGTGGCCGCATCCATGTCAGTGCTGTGCTCACTCATGTGCGTATGAGGCTGAGACTTCTGGGGCTCTTCCTATTACCATTGTTAATGAGCTGTGATTTTCTGTGGTCCCGCTGGAGATTTAGGGGAGGAATTGGATCTGGTGGATTTGCAGTGATGATCATTTCTGTCCACTCTGTAGTGTGATGATGCAAATGGCTCATTTGTACTGTTTGAGCTGGCCTGTGTAAGTTAAAAGTGCTACAACACACCAGCTGAAATTTTTTTTAGGTTTTTTTTTTTTTTTAATAGCAGCTGAGTCCTCATGTAAGGCCTCATGGGCAAGTTGCTCAGCAGAGTTTGCTTAGAAAGAGACAGTCTGAGGCTGCCTTCATGCTGGGCAGGAGCATTAGCAGAGACACCTGAAACTCATCTTCAAAAACAAGGTTCAGCTTGACTGAGACTTGTGTTTGGATGAGCAAGCACACTCTCTCTCATCATTGCTGCTTTTTTTCTTTTTAAACTTTATTCAGACCCGTGACTTTTGATGTTGCGCTCTCAGGAGAAGTTTTATTGTCATTGCCTGTGACTAATTACAGTTCCCCTGCAGTCACTGGCATACACAAATTTTTCTTATATTTTGGGCATGTACCTCACATCACAGCAAACAATATCTCTTGGGTTGCCAGCCTCAGCAGTGCCCTCAGTGTACGTGCTGAGCTGAGAAGTCATGACTTTTTTCAGGTTTTTTTTCCCCTCTGTGCTTCATGGTTTGATGTGTAGTCATTTCATGTTTTCAGCTCTTCTTCCTGAGAGCTTAAAAACTTACTAGAAAAGAAACAATGAACATTGAAGACGCTTATGTGAGTCCTCAGCTGCAGCTGTGATTAGAACACTAGATTAATGATACAACCCTAAGAGATGGCAATGCCACAGAAGTACAGCCACACCCATTCAACAGGCCTAGTCAGGGGATTAGAAGAAAGTGAGGGGATGGTACCAGTAAGAAAGTTGCACGTCATTACATTAATAGAGGATGATTCTGAAGCTGTCTCTGCAGGTCAACAGCTTGTCCTATGAAGAGATAGCTTGAGACTTGGAGATCTCTGTCCAAGGATTTGAAGTCCACTGTGGTATCTCTGTGCTCACCTACTGCACGATGCAACCCATGCTGGAAATAATTTCAATTTGAACAGATGGTTTCTAGAGTGATGAAGGTTTGGAGAGGGACAATGAGGCTTCTGGATGGAGGAGACAGTGAGATATCAGGGAGCAGGAAGTTCTCCAGAGTTTCAAGAGCTTTGGGAAGCCATGGTTGTAGCTTATATCCCACACCCCGCCTCTTCCATGACTGTTGTCCTCTCCCTGAAGACACTGGGCCTCACTGCCTGTCTGGCTTGGTGCAGTTTTCCTGGTAAATCAGGGGGAGCTGTGTCTTCCTCCTCCCTCCCCAAGCCCTGCTCTCCACCGGTGCAGCCACTGGGCTGGAGAGAGGCTGGGGGGCAGGGCTGGGTGCTGTGATGTGGTGAGGAGGAGCAGAGCTGGGTTGTAGGCATTAAACAGAGACCTCAGTAGTGCTGCTGCTGGCAGGGCTGCCCCCACACAGGTGACAACCCTTCTCTTGGCCGTGGGAGCTCTGCAGGCATATGGTGGCCATTCAGGCTGAGATGAGCATTTCTTATCTCCTTAGATACAAAACAGGCAGATTACTGCTCGCTGCAGGGCTCTGACCTGTCAGGTAACTGCTGTGCCAGTGGCTTGCTTCAGGTTCATTTTTTTTATGTTGTTGTTGCCAATATATTAATATTAATGTTATTTTTTAAGGAAAATAAAAGCATCAAAAATCACCTGGGTCACCAAGTCTAGTCTCGTGACTGCAGGCAGCCAGAGAAGAGATGCTGGTCTAGAGAGCATCTGGTTCTCCAGCTTCACAAACACCCTGTCACAAGCAGGGCGGCTTTCGGTAATGAGGGTCAAGATTAATTTCTGTCCAGAGTACAACAGTTCATAAGGATTTCACAATCCAGATAGTCTATTCATTTAAATGTTAATAAGATTCCTGTTTTGTTTTGAAATGTAGAGAGGATTTTGCTTCTTTACCCTTTATTTCCCTTTCTCCTCTTATTTACAATCTTGCTTTACCAGTTCAATCTAGTTTTGCAGATAAGAACCACTCTTGCGTTGGCCAGGGTAAAAGCCTCTTCTAGATGTACTTTTCAGAGGAGGACATGCTGGATGTGAGCAGGTGAAGCAGGGGCAGCAGACCTCTCTCCACCTCTTTGGACTTGCTCCATCCAGGACACCAGCCTTTGTTTTGCTTTCAGAGCTCCAATCCCAAGAACAAAGGCCTGTTTTACCGTTTTACCGAGGCAGGCTCTTACAGAGAGGAGAACAAAGGCCTGTTTTACCGAGGCAGGCTCTTACAGAGAAAGAAAATGCACCTTTAAGGCCTCCACAAGTGGCCACTGGGGACTTGCTGCTGGGAGAGGGCAAATCCAAGATAACAGCATAGCTTCTGTGGGAGCCTGACTCCACTTAGGAAAGGACAGCGCTTCCCCTACAATGTCGAGCCGGTACCAGAAATAGAAGCAGACTGCCTCTGTGTACCACGGGGTTTTAATAACTTCATAACAATGACATGAGTAACCCTGTGAGTACACTGTAACGGTGACAAGAAGCTGGAGATAGCAGTGTAATGGTTTTCTCATTACGTATTCTAGATACAGAAGGTAATAGAACATGAGTCAAAAAGTATACAATTTAAATAAGACAAAGTATTCTACATCACTCTGACATCTCTCTTGGGCATATGCATTAGACTTAATAGAAAGGAAGCTGGAAAGGTCCTGCTAATATTATAATTTATGGTTTTATTCATTGCTATGATCCAGAGATCCCAATTTATCTTGGCTCAATCTATGACCATACACATGCACGCACTAAAAAAAGTTCCTGTCACCACAGCTTCAGATTATAGCATGACCCAATGATAGCTCTATTTTGAGTTTAAGGACAACTGCAATCCTCCTCTTCAAACAGTAGAAGTGATTAAACCCTTTGGGGCATTGTGATGCTCTTCAAGTGGTGGTCTACATGCATGTTAGTGCCCAGGTCAGAGAAGCATCCTGGACCCTTCAAGTATCCAAGACACGGAATAACCACTGAGCCTCAGAAACGACAGGGGAGGAAGGCACAGAGGAAAGCTTTGGGCTCAGCTACCTTGTGTAACCCCAAAAAGGCCAGGAGAGGAGGTGGTTTTAGGAGAGAGAGTGGTTTTAGATTGTGTGCTGGTAGGAAGATGCAAATGAAGAAGTTATCTCCTGTAGTGTGACACCCGGCAAACAGGACTTGATGTTCCTCGTTGGAGAGCAGGGTTTCTATAACAGATACCAGGCTCCACTGCCAAATGCTTCCTCCTGATAGAACAATTTGTAAGATCCCAAATTTTTGGGAACTATTGAGTTCAGAGAGAGTAGCAACACAGCTGAAAGTGTTATGTAAACAACATATGTTAGATGTCTGATGTGCGGAGCTGGTTTGCTCCACACAGAGCACTAAAAACTGCATAGAACATAGGAGCCCAGTCTCCCATTTTAACGGTGTGAAAGAGCACTAAAAAGCAGAAAAGTGAACCTCTATTTAATTTTATAGTAAGATTATAGTTTTTTCTTATATTCTACTGGATGTTTGCATAAGGGAAACTGATATGTGAGTTGGATTTCAATGAAAAGGTCCAGTCAGAACACAGGCTCAATAATTAGGCTTGGATTCCTCCAAAATGACTTTTGCCATCTAAAATGCAGTTATCAGGCCTAAGCTAGCTGTCTAGGCACCCTCCGCAGCTAAAAGAGGGGTATCTCCTAAGGGCAACTCAGCCCTTTTTAGAAGGAATTCTGAAATAGGCAGCATGACTTGTCATCCAAAGGCGATTTGCTCTTTTTTTTGTTACAGAGAAAGCTTTAGATTACTTGTTTATTCTTATGTGCTTTCCTTTTATATAGCCAGAGTTAGCTGAGAGGAATCTTGTCCTAAAGTGTCCGAGAAGTCTGTATGTAGGAGGGTGTCTGGGCAGGGCTGGTCAGAGATCAGTGCTGGCCGTGTTGCTGCTTGTCGAGTTGCTGTTTGATAACCCAGCCTTGCCAGGCCTGCTGCGGCCTGGGCAGAGCCCTTTGTTTTCATGGCATCCAACAAGGAATTACTGCAACAGCACTAAAAAGCCCTCTGCAAACCGTTATTTTTCTCAGTCTTGACTTGCATGTTCTCAATCCATTGCAGTTTCTGCTTTGTCTCTGGATTCATATTCAAGGGCTGTCATATTTGCTGGTTTTCTTATGAATTGTGCTGCTGGTGCTCTGACAACTGAGTGCTGCCTTGGAGGTGGCATTCCT
>NW_009649946.1:856399-873964 GCF_000708025.1 Charadrius vociferus
CATTCCTGCAGGGCATTTGTGCTGTGCCTACGATGACAGGGCCTGACATTCAAAGCTTGGCTTCATCCAGTTGCTTGAGGGGGGTCGAGAGCGAATTCTTGCCTGCGAGCTGCAGCAGCCTTGATGCCAAATCTTTTAAGGAAGCCTGTATCTCGGAGGTGAGAGCTCCCCTTCTTCCTGCTCATTAGGTGGTAGGATCTGCTACGGTGGTTCGACTTTTACAATGCCACAGGCAAGGGTTGCTGCTGCTTTTTGCATTTTTACCTGGATCATTGGCATTCTGCCTCTCTGCATTTGAGACTTGGATTAGGTATCAGATTCAAGAGGAGGCTGTAGGACACAGAAGCATGCTGACTGCTTTCTAAATCAACTCTGATTAGAGATGAAAAATTCATTTCTCTTATATATAATGTATATTTATGAAAGCGTTGTCTCTCTGCAAACATTAGCATTTTTACCAACTTATAATAAAATGAATCATTTTTTGTGTTTGTGTGTGAGAATTGTTAAACCTGCCTGCGATTTTGAATATTTATTTTCTGTGGTTTGGTTTTTTTTTTTTTTTTTTGCTTGATACAATTGATCTTAGTGCCTTGCTTCCGATACCTAGCACTTGTGTTGCAGAGGAGAGAGACAGAAATAGAACGTCAGATCCCTGCTTGGCTGGGAAGGCATTTGTTCCCTTTCAGTGACGAAGAGGGTGACAGCTACTCAAATGGTGGTGAGGGAGAGAGCAGACGTGTGAGGGAAAACCCAAGCCAGCTGTCATTGTGAAGACACTGTGATGGTAGGAACCTTATGCACCAGAGCAGTATAAAGGACTAGAAAATGGGTCAGAAATTCATGCATTCCCTCCACCCAAGTAAAAATCCTGCATAAGCATGTGAATTGACAAGAAAACATAGTCTGATCTCAGGCTCCTTGTGACTCCAGGTCTCCTAAGTGAGCTGGCTTGCTGCCTTGCTTCCTCCCTTTGCTACTTTCTCCTTCCTTGCTCTCACTGTTTCCTTTCACGTTTCCCACACTCTACTTCCACTGACCCGTAAAGTCTTCATTAATTTCCCATTTCTACTTGCATAATTGCCCCCTTTAGTAACCTGTGGAGGTATGGATTTCCTATAGTTTTTTACTTCTGAGACCCAACAATTATTTAGACCATAAATAGTACTTTTATACAGCTTTTCAGAACTGTACTTTTGATTGCATCATTACCTCTTTTCTTATGGTTGTTCTCTATAGCCCCATATGGTATGTGCTCAAAGACAAAATGAGATGTTTCTGAGTACCTCCCTGTCCTTTTGTATTAGCATTTTGAGCACGTTAGTAAGTTTTGAGTCTGCAAACGGCCTCACAGCTTATGGATGTCTTTCAAATATCCACAAATAGAAGAAACTTCTGCAGCTCATGTCTTTGAGCTGCAGAAGTTCTGCTGGATGAGTTCAGGACTTGTTTTGTGTAAGGTCATCTGTGATGGGATCTGTCTTAAGGCTGCTTTTGTGGGGCTTCAACTAAACTGTGCACAGCCACTCACCACTCTGTCCCCTGTCCCTCCCCAGCCCTGGATGGCACAAGGCAAAAAAGTGAAATTCACCCTTGAGGGGAAGAAATGCCCAGAATGGTTTTGCTGGATCACGAGCAACAGGCGGCAGAGGTGGTTGGGCACTTGCTCACACTGGGGGTTGCCAAAGGCAGCACCCTACGTGGGAGTGGGTGGCAAATGGTGTTGGGGAAAATAACTCGCCACCAGCTCTGGAGCTCTGCTGCTGGCACTGGCTGTGGCAGTACGTCAGGGCTGTACTGTTTCCGTCACTGGTGCTGTTTGGCAGAATTTGTCATTAGCATTCCATAGTGACTCAAGAAAATCTCATGAACTCCTCTAGCTGTTGCTGCTTGTTATCAGCAGGGCCTTGCACAGCTACCGATCCTCCTGCGAGTAATGTAGAGCCCTGTTTATACCATGTTGTCAGGACCATGCTTTTCAGCGGGCCTTCCTCCATGCTGTGTGACAATGTCTGGAAACAGTTAAAAGGGCACAGATTAAAATGCAACTAATTAGTAAATACAATGAGAATTTTGAGATACCTGCAAAAGGTGTCAGAGAAGACTGAGCCCAAGTTCTCAAATCACAGCAGCACCCTCAGGTTTCTAACCACAGGCGTCTGACGCTGGGACGGAGGTTACTTGTGCTACTTGCGTTACGGTTATGCCCAGAGATCCCAGTCAGGAACCAGTGCACCACTGTGCTAGCCAGCATCAGCACTCCTAGATCACCCCCACACACATGAAGGAATAGGCCCTGTCCTGGTTTAATCCACATAAAAAGATTTTTCTAAGAGTTTACCCTACTGTAATTACATAGGGCTAGCTAAAGTATTTGTACAGCTCTGTCTGAAGTAGCTTGAGCTCCTCACAGGCCAGGTCCCGGTGGAGACATCGTTGTTTGTGCCTATCGAATGTCAGCAGGCAGCTTTCCTGAAGGGGCAAAGCGACTGTTCTCAAAGGGCTGCCCTACCTAAATTTGCTCAGGCTTGTGTCATGAAAGAAAGTCGGGCACAATGGCCTATTTCAGCCTTTGTCAGTGGGGGAAGCTGAATCATGGGTAAAGCACACAAACAAGGAGTCGCACAAAATCAAGATAATCCAGTATTTGCTGAGTGGTGCTTGCATGACTTTTGTTGGGTGGTGTGCCTGTAGAAGGCTTGCAGCCCCAGCAAGGTTTCAGAGTGGTCCCGTGCTATCGGGGAGGCCACTGGTATCTTGCTCGAGAAGCAGAACTTCTGTGTTGTGTTTATCTTCTCTTGTTTGATAAGCAAACGTAGGTATTCAAAACTCTGCTGTGTCCTTGTGGTTTTCTCATGACTAGTCTTGCATAAAGAGCAGAAGGTCCAACAGACTGTTTGTCCTACTGTCAGATAAGCAGCAAGGGCTGGGTGTACGCAAGGAGATGGGGCTGGGGTCAGCTTGAACTGAAATTTGCACTAAAGTCCCTGAATTTGGACAAGCCAAAACAACTTCAAGTTTTCAAGTTTTCTCAGCTATAAAACAGGCAGAAGATGGATCTGTCCTTATAAAACGTGGTTCTAAGAACTGTTAGGAAGTATCTTGTCGTGACAGTATTTTTTTTTACTCTTGCCACTAAATGATTTTCTTATTCCTGTTCCTTAAAGCAATTTCATGCCTTGAAAAAATATAGTCATTTTTCTATGTTGTGTGTAGTAGAGTAGCCACTCTTGAGCAGGCCAAATATATTTTGTTCCCTCCCTGTCCTCACTGCAATACAAAATAGCAAAAGTAATTAGTCCACAGTATGGATGAATTGATTAGATTTTCAGCTTGGGGAACAGATACGTTTTAAAATGGGATCCTCTGGAGCGATATCTGGCTCCCTAGTACAGAAGTTGAGTGGGACACACAACAGCACTATATTCCTGATTTTTTTTTTTTTTTTTTTTTTTTTTTTGTCTTTAATTTACTGTGCAATTTAACTGAGGCATTTAAACTCCCTGGCCTTGATTTATCATGTGCTCTGTTCCATCTGGGCAAAACAGAGCTGCACAGAGCAGGGTTTCAGCATACAGTGAATATGTAGCAACTCTTCTTGATGGAGGGGGTGTTGTGGGTTGGGCTGGGATGGCAGGAGAGGAACTAGTCATCGGGACCCCCATGGTGCTGATTCAGCACTCCCTGCTGTCTGTCCGCGAGGGCTGCTGAAACAGCTGGATATTGCAGAACAACACGAAGAGCTGTGGGCAGCTTGTTCGGGGGAGACCCAGGCCAGTTCCTCCCTGGTCCTGCTCTGGGGCGAGCGTTAGGTGGAACCAACCTCCCAACTGCACTCTGCAGCTTACACGATGCCTCAGTACTTAAAGGTCTTTGGATAAAAGGTGTAATTAAGTCCTGGTGTTCTTCTGTAACTTAAAAATGGTTGAAATTCTGCTTAAACCCAAATTTAATTAACTCCGTTTTAAACAAAGATTATTATAAAACCTTTCTCCAGCTGAAGTTTTATCTGTCAAGTTTCACTGCAGGCCATGCATTTGCATGGCAGAGTTTTACACGCTCCTGAAACTCATAGTTTTAAATGGAAAAACTGGCAGATTTAGTTATATCAGCATTAACAGACATGTAGGGTAACTGAAAATACCGGTCCTTGCCAAAAATTGGATCGTAAGAGTTTAATATTTGTTTTTGCTTTAGGTCCTTTCACTTTAGCAACAGAGATTGCCCCTGAATTTATACCTGGGTCATGCATGCCTATGACTTCCCCCTCCTGCATCTTGTACACTTGAGCTTGGGGATAGAAGGCAGCTCTCCAATTTAAGAATTGCAGTACTTCTGCCCATTTTCCCTGCACCCCCATGTGTATGTGATCAGTGGCCGGGGACATTTTAGAACACCCTGTTTCTCAGGTCAGGCAGTATGATGCCCTTTGAAAATCCCTATGTCAGGGAAGAAAGGCGGAGGGGAGGTGGGAGGGATGCTCATGTTTCACAAAGTCCACAAACTACAGCCAGACTCAAAAGCGCTTAAGCACAGCCTGACTGCAAAAGGAATTCAATATTCCATTCTCTAGAGTGAATGACGCTGATCAAAGAAGCTGTGTCTGAAAAGATAAACTCTCTCTCCTGTCCCCTTCACTTCCAGACTTGAAGGAAAAAGTATGAAAGACCACTGTGCTACAGGAACTGCCAACCCCCATTTCCATGGGGAAAATCCTTTTTTTTTTTTTTTTTTTCTGCCAAGCGTCCTTTCTTATATCAAAATACTAGTATTTATTTTTAAAAAGGGGAACACAACTTTAATTATACTGCAAAACTGGTTTCAAAAAGGGTAAGACAAATTCAGGGCAGAAAAAACCATCAGGAACTGCTAAGCAGTTCTAAACAGAGCTGCAAGTGCAACCTCCAGATAGACACCGGGAGGACAGAGCACAGAAGTGCAACTCTGTGCCTGCCCCTGTGCTTCCAACCACGCAGTGATGCCTACCCTCAGACCCCGGCAGCTGCTGCTGCTGCCAGAGTCCGGCAAGGCAGACCTTTGGTTTGAGAGGACAGATATCATGTTGCCTTACCCTGGTAAACATGCAACAAGATGTTGTTCTCTGCTGCAAGGAAGGGACAGGTCAACCACGTCACCATCCCGCCCATGTTGTCTGTCCCCCTCATCCTGCACACTCAGCTTTTGGGAGCTGATAAAACTGTTGGTGCTGAGCACCTTCCCTAGGAGCATCCTGATGTCCCTGCAGACCAGCTGCTGCCCTGGGATGCTGTTCATGGCCGTGGCCATCTCTGTGGCTGCTCAAGGTGGATGTTTTCAAACTCCTCGTCCCTGTGCGAGAGCAAAGAGTATTGGAAACGCTTCTGCGCGGGGAGCCAGATATAATCCTCCAGGCCTCAGAAGGACCCTCAGAGAGGGTTACATTCAAAACACCAATGCTGAAAATATAAAAGCGTAAAACTGCATCAGATCAAATAGTTGTAATTATAGCAAGCATATGAGACAAAACCCATTGTCATTTATCTCTCTGGGGGGATACCACACTTTTTGTTTGAGCCCTGTTACTGGTTGAAGTATGAGTTCTAAAATTATAATAATTAAAATAATGATTGTAAAGTTTCAGAGATTGTAATTTATTTTTTTTTTTTATAGCTGGGAACAGTCTGTTCATACTGAAGCAAAGATTTGGCTTTAAATTCACATCAGTTTAAAAGAGAGTGAGAGGGGGAGCACGTTAATGTGAATGCAGTGAGCATGCCTGAGTGCTGAGGCCCTTTCTTGTGCTGCAGACTGGATTCTCTTTCTCCTCTGTCAGACATGGAGAAGAAGGGACCTGTGGTGAGGGATACTCCTGGACAATGGGCTGGAAATGTGTCACTACTTGACTTTCTGGGGGCCTGCTGGTGGCTTCTGCTGCTTTGTAAACACCAGCTGGATGGCTGCTGCAGCCCGCTGCTGGGATATGGGACCGGGTAATACATTATTCTTATTTTCTGGTAAGAGAAACTGAGGATGAAAAATCAAAGAATACCACTAGAGGCATCAGCAACTGGAGCACAGGAGCTCCTTAATGTCAAATGCACCTTCAGTTCACCCCTTTACATTGTATGTCTGGTGCTGGAGCTGCTTCTTTTTATGAAGTCCTGGCTCTGTCTTGGGGCAGAAGGTGGAGTGTCACTGGCCAGGGCAGCAGCCTCTGCCAAATCTGATTATATATCTCAAGGAGTCAGCTTTGAGCTTTGTAGGTTGCCAGGGCTAGACTGGGTAGCTCAAATGAGAGAATGTCTTGAACGGCTGAGATTCAAAATACTTTGCACTTTCAGATCGACTCAACTTTGGGGATGAAATGGCCCCAAAATGTTAGCTATGTCTGTTGCATGTCAGAAATAAATGAAAGCTGAGATGAGTGTTAGCTTCAGGCACCCATCCAAAGCTGTAGGGGAGAGAGGGAGGAAACCTATACCATAGATTTCAAAAAGCCCTTATGTTTGATCTAGGACTCACTGTCTGCTGTTTGCTGGATCGGGCCCACCTCCATGAAGAAGAGGCTGTGTAGCAGCTGAGGGATGGAGAAGAGGAGGAGAACGGAAAGGGAATCAGAGAAATATTGATAAATTCTGTTTAGTGAATAACACAATGCATGTAGCAGCACAATGGCCTTTTCTGCAGGCAGATTATCCCAGCCAGAGTCTTTGCTATATTAAAAAGAGGGGGAAAAATAGAGCACCAAAGAAAAGGAAAGGCGGGCTGTACAGCAGCAATCAATGCTGCCCTTTGTGCTGCCTGACATTTGAGGGACTTGTTATCAACGATTGCTGGCTGCTTTATCTAAATGTATCTCCCCAGCTGCCAGGCACAGTGCTGATAGGCAGCGGGACGTGCCGATGGCCCCAGCTGATACTGCGACCGCCCAATTCACCCGCTTGCCTTGCTGTCAGGGGCCGGATGGCTTCTGTCACTCCATTGCTGGCATCCTTCTGCCTACCCCCAAAAGGGGACAGAGAGGACATGTTCCCCCACCACTCCTCCCTTTCCCTATCAGCTACTTCTTTGTCTTTTTAAAGGAGAAGGAAGAAAAAAAAAAAAGTCCAAAAAGGGCCAAATTAAAAATATTAAAAGAAAAAGAAAGTCAAGAAACTTGGGATGAGGGAGGGATGTGTTGAGGAAGGGAAAATTTACTTTATTTTTGGTTTGTCCCACAACAGTTCTGTCATCTGCTGTTCTGGCAGAAATTGCTTTGCGTGTGCTCATCTTCTCTTTCCTGCTTTACTGCAAGGGAGTGATAAGAATAATCTACTGCTTGGCTGCTATGTTGTCTCTTAGTGTGGAAAATGCTTCTCTCTAATATTTTCTGTTTGTTTATATAACATATATACTTGTGTCTATGTAATGCAGGAAGCTGTATGCACAAGTTCACATGCAATTACTGTTTATTTTTATGACTAGAAGATGATGAATGGGCATAAAATAAAAGTTAGTTTGTAGTATGTCCTAAATCCTGGAGGTTGTCTGTGTTTTATTTTTAAAATAAAAAAAAAAAAAAGAAGTGTTGCAGTCCAGTTCCAGCCAGAAAGTAGCTGCGCGAGCTGCCTAAAAGGCAGTTTAATTCTTGCTAAAAAATAGCCAGTTATTGACAGGTTTTAAAGTACAAAAGCTCTGGATTGGTGTGGCCTCTTATTTCAAGAGACAGCTTAAATTATTACCTTTGCGCTAAAAAGGTTTTGAGGTCTGCATGGAAATGTCAGCTCATAGGCTTGCATGTATATTTACTCTTGCTTGGTGCTAATGAAGCCATTAAAAATGCAACATGGCACAGGTGAAAGATTTCCCTCAAAAATGAGCATTTTCTGCTGTCTGTGACTTCTTCTGAAGAAGCATTTGGAAAAAAAAAAAAGTAATACATAAGTACAGGAATACAGAGGCCGCTGTATTAACTGCTCTGCTTTTAATGATTCTTTGCCAAAATCTGAAAGTAATTAGAACTCTCAAAAAATAGATGATTCCAGGAGAATAGAATAAATTCTTATCTGTCTCATGTCCAGCCGTCTTATGTTAATTTGTACATTTAGCATACTTTTATCAGTTATAGACCTGATATTAAAGTGTGCTCAAATTGCTACCTTGACCATAACTAGAAACCTCACACACATGTAGCGAAAATTAATCTTGGTAGTGTATTTTGAGGAAATTCAGGCCTGTTTGAAGCACCACATTTTTTTGATCATCACTGTGTCAGGGAAAGACTTCTGGCACCATTGTCCTTGCAATTCTTCTGCAGTGAGTTACACCTACTTACACCAAAAGACCCAACGAGGAGGAAAGCAAACATGCCTGAGGGGTGTTGCAGACTATAAAATCCCTCTGGAGAGCCAGAGCCAAGGCCCAGGTGCCAATATATACCTGTTTAACAGAAGAATAGTAAGATCTTAATAAAATACAAATTTGCCTTTCAAAAATGAGACAACACATCAGCGCTTCAAATGTCCAAGCTGAGTGCGGATGCTGGCGAGAGGTCTTTGATACAGCTCTGGCTGAGAAAGCAGCATGTTAAGAGTCCAGCCCTGACCTGTGAACTGGATACCCTCACTCCCCTCCGCAGTGCCCGGGGTTTGGCTGGGTCACAGAATTCTTTGTGGAGCCAATGTTGCTCTTCTGTATGACAAACATGAACTATTTTGCTATGCAGCATGGAGCAATGTTAAACAGAGGCTTCGTAAGTCCTCCAAAATATGACAGAAGCACTTTTAATTGATAAATGCTGAACAGTGCTGAGTCCGTTTGTCTTGCTGCCTGACCACACTGAACCAGAGGAGAACATCCCGCCCGCCCCAATACTCCTCAGCTCTGTGCAGGCAGCACAGCTCCCGGACCACAAGCTCAGACATGCACATAGCATAACCTTCCCAAGCATTTCTCTTTCTGTGGCATTAGGAAGCCAATTCCTCCCAAGAGCATGTTTATATCAATCTAAAATTCATTTCAGCTGAAATATTTATGATTTGGGGGAGGGGGGGCTGGAGGTCTGGGTGTTGAGTGTGGTCAGATCAAGTTAGCTTCAACTGGCAAGGTTGACAAAAGTAGTAATCTCTGTCCCTCCTCCCGTACCTAAATGAGCATTTATTCCAAGCCCTTTCTTAATGCTGTAACATAATTCATTAGGACAGCCTTAATGAGCTGGTAATTAGTCTGGTGGGAGGGGGTGAGGAGGGGAAATAGAAATGCTAGACAGAGAGAAAGTCGAGCAGGCTGGGGCACCTTAAAGAGCCCTGAGAGAGCCTTTTGTCAACAAAATGGATCGGGCTTGCAGGCAGTAAAACTTTCAAATGACCTTCGTGTCAAAATATTAGGCTGCTATTTTTCGCTAGATGGTGGTTTCATAAACATAAAAAGCGCACATATCATTCAGAGTGCTGTAAAATTTGTCTCAAAGATGCTGTGTTTTCTTCCCTCTCCCCCTTTTTTTCTTTTTTTCTTGCAAGATGAATATCACCTCTACGTGGTATGAGTGGGGGATGGGGTAAGGGGAATGGCATCTAATATCACAAACTTCTGCTTAGTCTGAAAGTAATGTTAATAGCAGCTCATCTTTGTTCTGACGTTTTTGAGTGCTTGCTCTTTCTTTTTTTCTTTTTCTGGAAGCAAAAAATAAGTAAAATACATACATCAGTATACATGCTACAGACAGATATTGAGAGATGGTGACATTTTCACTTGTAAAATTCAGGAAAATTACTTAGATGTTCATAATTTATGGCAAAAGCTAGATGTTAATATTGCTCTGTAATTTAGAAGACAGATGTGGTATAATAAGTGTATCAAAAACAACAGCTCATTTTTGGAGAAGTGAAGCATCAAAACAGTTGGCTATTGAAGTGCTTTTCCTTCTGTGAAATCTTTATTTCCAAGGTTAAATTTTGACATGGGGTTGGAGGGTAGGGGGATGACTATTTTCCACAAGGCAAGGAAAGGATTACTCAAAGCATCCACTCATTTTGCGTTTCGTTTGTCGTTAGGCTCTTTACCTTCCTGTCTTTATCTAACAAGCCCCAGAGCAGTGGGACTTACGTAACTTGAATAAGTAGTAGAAGGCTGATAAGACATCGCTTGAGTTGAACCATAAGAATGTGCAAGTAGCAATAACGGGTAAGTAGCCAACATAACAAAAGCAAAAACCAAGGAGATAGCAGAAAGACAGAGAACTTGACTTATTGATCTGTTGTGCGGTTAACTATTTCTTTCTCTGCCATTGCATCACACCATGCAGAAGTGCCAAGCTGTTCCCTCTCTGTCTCTCACCTGTATTTCCCTTCTGAACACCTGAACAATTTATCACTTGTGAACAGCCATTGCAGGTGATGGATGCACTGGCAGCCAGGCCACAGCTGGGAGCCCAAATCTTTCCCCAGAAATTGCCACGACGGGTGGTCACAGAACTTGGGTAAGGGAAAGCCAGGGCTGGGCTTAACAGACATCTGGCCCAGCTGCCTGCCACGCGTTTCTGACTTGGTGTAATTGCTTAGTATTTAGGCAGACATCATCTGAAATGTTTCAACGTGCCTGGAAGTATCAGGACCTGACCCCATGTGAGGAGTTTCCTACCACTTTGATGTGCCAAACAGACTTGTCTATGGCTCGTTTGTGGCTGAGGCTGGAGACGAGCTGGGTCCGAGCCCACGTGCGAAGGCTGCATGGGGCTGGCTGCCTCGGGGATCCATGGTTTGATGGGCTTTCCCTTTGAGATCTGAAGGCCGTCTTTCCCACATAAAATATGAAACTAAAAGAGAAATTTAGACAGGGATGAGACAATATCTGACTTCTCATGGACCCAAGCAGAACTGGAGATTTTACTTGCACTTGTAAAAAGTTTAAGCCTGCTCTTATTACCTATCACGTGGAAAAATAACTAACTCAGACTTTTTTTTCACTACTAGAATTAATCTCAAGTACTTTGCCAGTGTTGTAGTTGTGCTCTGTCAGAAGAGCTGAATGTGGATCACAATGACCTCTGGAGAAGAAGTTGTTGAGTTAATAAATGAGGGGTTTTTAAATTTACTTTTTAAGCTAACAGGAAAGATACACTGTATCTTACAGCATCTGTAACATACAGATCTATTCAGAAAGGCTCCAGGTATGATCAGTTTAGCATGTGGCAAAATATTGGCATTGCCCTCTGGTGACATTGAATCCTGCTGGCTGGCTACATCAAAGCTACTGATGAAACTCTATTTCTTTTTTTTTTCCCTCTTTTTTTCTTCCTTTTTTCTTTTTTTTTTTCTTTTTTTTTTCTTTTTCCAGCCACTTACTGGAAGAGACAACAAATTCTTTCACCCTCTAACATATTATATTCAGGATGCTCCAGGCACACAGTCCAGTAGTAAAGCTCAGTAAAAAAACTGTATCTGTTCACAAGGTGCAATGCGATGTTTCTGATACATAACGTGTCTATGACATTATCCCTCAAAAATTGTCTTCCAAAATCTGGATTTTGCAGCACTGTTGAGAGTAGAAATTTCTATTGCATACATAACTTGTGAGGCTGCAAGCCCTGCCTAGCTCTCCTTATTAGAAAGTTTTTCCTTTCTTTCTTTTTTTTCTTCTTCTTTTTTTTTTTTTTTTTTAATATTTATTTTCATTTCCCAGACCTTGATTTGGGCTGAAAGTTTCTCTGCTGGATGTCTGCTGCTGAGTGAAGTTCATCAGTCTCAAGAAAAGCAAATTTTAGTAGGGTTAAGGGAAAAGTACATGCTAAATTCTGGTGACTTTTATTTGCAAAGTCCTAACATCACCAGTCAGGACTGAAAGACAGTATTATGAGTGGGAGCTCACATTGTTTTTAGGGGGACATCTTCTCCATCTCTCTCTCTGATGATTTGAAAAATTTAGCCAATTCAGCCAAACTCTTAAGTTTTTGAAAATCTGCAGCATACATAAGCTCAGTAACATTTCTCAGGTGACAGAAAGATGTCCTAAGAAGAGAAGAAACAAAGCTGGAGGGGAGAGGGAGGCTGAGAGAGGAGCTCAGACAAAGGAGCTGAAATGCTGCTGGGAAGGAGGCTGGGGCAGCGAGTGTGGGATTGGGCAGGTTTTGAGGAATACAGGGGATGGAGCTGGGGATCTGGCTTGCTGGGCAATAATTAATTGCCTGAGTTTAAGTGCCTGAGAAACCGAGGAAGGAAACACCTTGGTGAACAGAGGGGGACTGAGAGGGAGAGACTGGACAGATTGGAGCAGAAATGAGCAAGAAGGTCACATGTTGTGTCAGTAAATACAGTTTTCTGCATCCATCACAGCAAATGCCTCCCTCCCTGCTCCAGAGTACCTGGAATAGCATCGCCGGTCCTTGAGTTCCAGGATTTGTCTGCTACCAGCAAATAGCCACCACATTGATTGGCAAAGCCTTCCACCCCCTCTGAAAAATCAAACTGAGTCCCAAATTAGTGGTTCCTTTTGGCTTAATATCCCCGTGACTTGCCTCTATGTACCGTGGAAGTAAATTAACTGTGAATTAGTGCCAGAGCCATAAGGAACTCGCACAGAAGTTAATAGTTCTGTCTTCATAGCAGGGACTGAATAATGTGCAGCAGAGTAAGAGCTAGGCAAGTACATAGAAGAATACAAACAAAATATTGAAGAAATGCAGTCTGTGCTGAGGCAAGGGTTCCCAAGGCAAAATATACAATTATGTAATTAAGAGTGGTATCCTAATGTGGAGGCAGTGAGTAAAGGCTCTGCAGGCATCCTTCATTCCAATGTGTCCTAGCTCTGCTTTGCCACCTGAATAATGATCTTTAACTTACACATTTTGTGAGATATATTTATCATTGCACTTTTCACCTACCTCCCGCACAGTGTTGAGTGTCAGCAATTCACTGTACACCATCCCTTAGTAGCAATGTTATTTTTCTTGCTTTGGAAATGCCAAAGCTAAAGTTGCCCACATAACCGCAACTCTGGTCCCCTGTGTAAACACATTACAAGACAGTCTTTAATTACGTGAGCTTTTTTTTTTTTCCCCTGCTGCATGATGCTCAGAGACATCTGGCAATATCATTCAAAGTGTGGCCCAGGCCTTATTTACCTCACACCATCCAAACAGTGTACTGAATACAAAATTATTGATTTGCTCTTGGGTGTTTCAGCTATGCTCTCAGCAGAGCATTTGAGTACTTTATAGACACACATGGATTTGAAATCACAGCACCCTTGTGAGACAAGAGGGTGACAGTATTCCCATTTTACAGATGGGGAGCTGAGTCACAGGGAGATTAAGGTCAAAGGACCCACCAATTTTAGGGCCCCAGTTTGATGTTTCTGAGTACTTAGTGTTTTTATAGCTCAATATATGTTCAAAGCACAGCTCCCAGAGACTTCAATTACAGCTTCCAGCACTCAGCACTTTGCAAATCAGCCCCCAGGGTTTCAAGTCAGGCATCCAGAAAATGAGGAACACACAGTTAGTGACCACCTGTGGTTTATAACTTGGCCAAATGTGTGTGGATTTTCATGGTAATAGCAAAAGGCACCTCTCTTATTCCTGGGTGATTCTTTTCTCTCTCTGTCAAGCCAACCGATCCCTGCAGTAAACCACAGAGTGCTGCTAAGGTCTCTCAGTAGAGCAGTCCCACACCTTGTGGAGGAAGGATGCGAGAGGAGGGGACCATTGTCATTACTAGCAAAACAAGACTGTTTCTTTTATGTCATTTGTGACAACAGCTGAAGTCACCTTTGCTAGAATTTTAACATGGCTTTTCAGTTTCCAAGATGCAGCAACTCACCTCCAAAGTCTTAAGCCTCACCAGTAAAATTGGCAAAGTCATGAGAGACTAAAAGCATGGTCTTAGACTGGGAGGTAGCGGGCACCCCGCTGCAGGAGTTGCTGCCGGCTCTAATGCTAATGTTCTCTAGCAGTATACCAAAGGTGAAGGGGTGATAAACTGAGGCTCATGCTCTGCTTCTGCATAGTATTGGGGTAGGAAAAGGGGCACCTTTTAGCTGTATTCAGGCTGGGGCAAATTTTTATGGCAGAGTGATGAAACCCCTGGAAGTGATATTTTTAATGGAGACATCCCTGGCAGACTGCAATTATAGCCATTGAAGTGGCTTTCATAAAAAACAGTTAGAATTTGAGCAACATGGAGCTGGAACGCCCAGACATAGGTCACTACCTTTGATAGTATTAACAATAGAAAGATAGCGGTGAGCATGGTGGGGAGGATGCCTTATATAAATGAAATAATAAATATGATTTATTTTCTTGAAATACAGAGAGGTAAAACTGAATTAATCTCATGGTTTTATCTATATTCCACACCTTGTTCTCTGTGCTGGCAGATGCTTATTGCTGAATAAGGTGAAAGATAGCTGATGAAATGAGCTGGAGGTTGCTTCAATTTCATGAGGAGAGATATACTTGACATATCAGCTCATAGAATTGTATAAACTGGGGTGAACTCCAGTGTAGGGAGAACAGGAGGTGCAATGCACTGAAAGATGCAGGTGGTATGGACTGAGAGGAAAGCTGCTTTGAGAATTGATCCCTGGGAACTGGTGAGATCCTGGGAAAACTCAGAAATTATTTCAAAAGAAGTCAGTAGAACCAAAAGAAAGACACAAGACACCGGAAATGGACCACTAAGAACTCATAAGAATCCAACCTCCTTAGAGGAGCAATACATGTGAAGAAATGGCTGCTCCTCATTTGCTGGGTTTCTTGTTCACTGTGAGTTTACAGTGCTGATGATGAGTCTGTTCCTTAGCAGCAGCATCTTTTGCTTGTTAGTTTTTCCACTGTTCCACAAGAAAACCGAGAGGGACTGCTGGTAGACAGAGTCAGATCGCAAGGCAGCCGCTCCTCCTGCATTAAAGTCCTGCTCATATGTTCACACTTGCTGTTACCATTGCAGGCCTTTCAAGATGCAATGGGCTGTCCAACATCATGTCTTATTATCATAAAAGCTTGGTGTCCTGGTTTGAACAACACAGGATTAATTTCTCTTTCAGTAATTTTATTTTGCAGTAAGGTCTCTTCTAATGCTAGGGAAAACTACATTTTTAGAAGACTCTAGTGTCCAAATTTGTGAAAATATTTACTTTATAGCCAGCTATGGTGTACAGGTTTCAAGGTCTCAGCATTTTCGAGCTCGTCAGGTGAAGGAGTGAGACCTGGGGACCTGACCCAAGCTGGCCAACAGAATTATTTCATGCCATGAACGCCACATTCAATATAAATTAGAAAGTTTGCTCTTCCCTGGTGGCTGTGGTCCTAAGAACCTCTTGCCCCAGTGCCGGACCCGTGAGGCCTTCCCTTCCTCCTGAAGCTGTAGCGCTTGCAGTGTCTGACATTTGCTGTCCACTGCTGGGTTTCCTTGGTTTTTCCCGATTCCCTTTCCCAGGTGGGGATGGGTCATCAGGTGCTAGAATAATTGTCTGAACAACAATAAATTGTTGTGGCTTCTTCAAACCATAACACTTGGTTATGAGAAGGAAACCTTAGACCTTGGAGAAAGCAGTGAATAGATTTCTCCCTACTGTTTCCAAATAATTCCCTCTTGCTGTCTCTAGGTTGGAAGATATGTTTTGAAGAACAACATTTGAGACCATGCCTTAAAAATATGGAAAAAAGGAGAGAAAAGATACCTACAAAGAATGGAATAAGGAAAAAAGCATCTTCCTTACCTGAGTCTGGCTGAATCCTGCTCACCTTTTGTGAGTAGCTACCTTATATCAATGAAATTATTTGCACCAGGCAGGTGAGCAGGATTTGTTCCCTGGCAATGTTCAGAGGGCTCAGAGGAGAAGCAGCCTATACCCAAAGGAAATGAAAACAAACACAAAAGAAACTTCCCAGCTTTTTTTATCAGCGGTTCTTTACAGGTCACCTCTAAAAGGTTTGCATTTATGGCATCAGTATTTGAACCTCCTTTCTGTACAATTTGTGTGTGTAGGCTGAAGCAAGACTATGTGTGCCTTAAAAATGCAGAGGCTGATTACAGCAGTGTGAAAGTAAAATAATGAGAGCTTGAGAATGTGACTGATAAGCAGTTAGATAATACACTAACAAGCAGGATGTCTGTAGTCCATATAAGGGCTAATGAAGGTCTCTATGTCCTCTGTGATTGCCCGAGGAGGATGTACAGATGGAAAATATCCCAGAAATGGCATTTAAGGATATGCACCATGTACTGACTGCGTGGTGATACAATGATTGGACTCAGTGAGTGTTTAATCTATGGATAAAGTAATTACTCAATTAAAAAGTGCACACTAGGCACTGATAACGAAGTGGGACATGCTCGAAACAAATGTTTACAAAGGAGGTGGTGCTTAGTTTCTTTGCGATGAGACTACTGAGTGCCGACCGGCCACCTGCGCGCCAAGCTGGGCTTGCAGCCTGCGATGCTATGTTAGTTTCAGTGCCCCAGCAAGGTGGCACGGCAAGACCGAGGGGGGCTGGTGCTTGGGGGTGGCCAGCTTGGGAACAGGCAATGGAGCTAGTTGTCTTAGAGTTAAAGGGGGCATCTGGCTCCCATGTTTGTGTGCGTCCCCTTGTGTCACAGTACTGCAAGCGGACCTTTGCTGGTAACGGCTTTGTGCGCATTGATGCCTCTGCTGTATTTTCAACCTCGGTCGGCTGACTGACTTTTCTTGGTAAACATGCAAATTCTGACCCTTTGGGGTGAGCTGTTCCGGGCAGGGAAACTGGGGATTTGAGCACTTTGGTAGGCTCAGAAAAATGGCAAGAAAACAAAACAACAAACAAGCAAACCTGTGACCAAAAAAGATTAATAAAAAAAGACATTTTGGCCATTTGGTCATAAATAGTACTGTTCAATAGCACAAGAAATCATGCAGACTGTGCAGGGAGACATAAAACCACTGAATTATGTATTAATATGTCATATAAAAGGAAAAAGTAGTAAAGAAATACTGTATGAAAAATAAATAAAATCACCATTAAAAGTGAACATGTCCCATTTGGTCAGTTACGCCAAACATAAAACAACAGAAAGCGCCGTTTGGAAGTTAACAACACTTTTAATTTTACTACTGACTTTTGCATTATAAGCCATAGAAAGGTGTGGTTAGACCATAGGCTTAGGGATTGATTTTATGTCTGCGCTCATCTAAATCAGTGGTTTTTTACAATATATGTCTAGATCCGTATCTCTCTGTATATAGATATGAAGGAGTAGAGGAAGAAAGAAGTTGGGAAGCTGGGGACGTGTGAGCTGGCTGACGTTAAATTGGAGCTGAGGCCCTCTCAAAGGGGCTGTTTGGCTGAAAGGAGCCGATGCTGAAATGTGCCTGCGGTGGCCGAGAGGCTGATGCTTTCCAGCCCTCGGGTCTGTGGAGGCGGGATGTGGACACAGGTGGAAAAGCAATGCCCGGCTCGCGGCAGCCCAGGCTGTCCCACACAGAGCAGGCACCGTTCAACAGCGCCCGTGGGGGGATGGCTCAGCACCGCTCAGGTTGCGGCTTCGATTTCATGCCGTCCCTCAAACGTCCCCAGCTTTAATGTGAGATGACAGGTGCCTGCCAGCGGCCGGCCAGCCGGCCGGCCTTGCAGAA
>NW_009649946.1:874586-894688 GCF_000708025.1 Charadrius vociferus
AACAAAGGGGGGGCGGGGGGAGGGAGGGAGGGGAAGATTTTGCTAGCAGAAAGTGCAAATGACACGGAAACGGCTGTGCCGCTGCTTCATTAAATACATTGGCCTGCTAGAGCTGCATTGCAGATATCCTTTCGGTGTATTTTGAACAGCAAAAATTCCCTTTGGTCAACTCTGCTGCAATTCGCCTGCTTTCCTTAGTCCATCCCTGGCGATGCCGACAACATCTTAGTTGGGAGGGGAGAGGCCGGGAGCTGTGGTGGTGCTGGCTGGGGCTGGGACAGGTCCTCCAGCACTGGCACTGGGGCTGCTCCATCAGCCACCCCTGACTTCCCTTCCCCAGCGGTGGTCTGGTGGAGCTGGGCTGTCTGCGCTGGTTAGGAGCTATTGACCAGCACCAACGGAGTCAGCGAGGCCCACCAAAGCTTATCTCCCCTCATGGGGATAAATGGGGAGGCCTGTAAGATGGGGTGCAGTGGATGTGTCACTGCTGCAGAGGGCAAAAGGGTCTGGCGTGGCTTGGGTGCGCGAACTCACAGAGACGGGTCTTCAGGGCCCGCTTTGGCAGAGCCCATCCCCTGCACTGAGTAAACGCCGCCTTTTGATACTGTTTTGCTTTAATTTTAGAAGCCTGGGACAGTGTTATAGAACATGAGAGCAGAGACAAAGGAAGGATAGGAGGCAAGTATGTAAATAATCACAATTAATCTGAAGGTCTAATGGCCTGCCTCGCTTCCCACTGTAATTTACCATATGCTCTAGTACTTGTGCGAGACTCCCTGGCTCACGTGTTGTTAGTTTATGCAAGTGTGCACAGACCTTTGGCAAATTTGTATTTTTAGTATGTAGAAGCTAACATTTAGCTTTCTTGTTGTGGGTATGTTGTAGCATATGTTAGTGTTTATGTTGCAGGGAAAATGAATCTCTTGACTAGAAAATATCTTCTTCTAATATTCTAGCAATTTGTTATTTTGACCTTTTTTGTAGTGATGTTTTGTCAATAGCAAAGGCAAAGCTGAGTGGGATGGGCCAAGAAAAAGCTAGTCATTCATGTGTGACACACATGGTATATTATTTCTTCTGGGTCCTTGAGGGGATAATCACATCCAGGTACAATTCAGAAGGTCAACCTCAATTGGAGGGAAATGATTTCTCAAAAGTGGGTATGAAAGGGGAAGTGTTTTTTTTTTCCTTTTCTAACCCCCCCCCCCCGCCTTTCAGTTAGAAAAAACTACATATCGTAGGGATGCTACACATTTTTCTTAATTTTCTGTGTATATATGTTACCTTTCTCAAAGTTTTTTCAAGACAATTTTATTTTTAACTTTGTCATGGCAAAACCTTCAATGTTTTCAGTGGGAAATATGTTTACATCATTGATAGCTGTTTTCTCCAGGGCCAGCAAAGAGAAGCCCACAGTATGTTATTACTGGACCAAGGCCAATAGATAACATGCTGTGATTTTCCACAATTAATGAGAAAAAAACCCTAGTTCTAGCAGCAGTTTGAAGTGTTTCAAAATTTGGGGTCTAGTTTTCTTCCAAAAGCCCGTGCAGGAAATGTCAAAGCTTCTCTGAGTTCCAGGGTACCTGGATTGGGCTTAAAGCCTAAGCCAGCCCCAGCGGTTGGCCCCGCAGCCAAACCAAGAAGGAAGTCCCCACAGGGAGCTCCTCTTGCACCCTCAGACCGAAGCCTGTCCTCTGTGGTCCCCAGGCTGGAGCGTAGCTTGGAGTAGCTCTCTGAGGCTGCTCCCATGTCTGGAAAAGCCATCTGCATGTTAAAGGGAGAGGGGGAGTGGTCTGTCTTTTTCTTTGGTTCCCATTAATTTCTTTTTACATCATTCCCATGTGCTCTGGGCCTGACCCTTGGTTTGTTTTTGGAAATATCTGCCTTCTGTATTCACAGAAAAGTCTGATTTGATGATCTGCAGTCCTATGACTTTGTATACTGTGTTCAGGTCAGATTCAGTAATTATTGTCTATAAGTTAATAGCTGTGGGTTTTTATGACCTCATGTGATATCTCAGGAAATGCATTTGAATTCACAATGAACAGTGACAAAGTCTGCTTTTGCCTGTGTGAATATTAGGCTCTGCACTTGCAGCACCATGAGCATTGCTGCTTGTGAGTTCATGCAAACCAAACCAGGAAAACGTAGGGAAATCTTTCCAGTTCAGAAATAAAGTCTCCTTGGACTCCACGTGACAGGCTGTATGAGAAATTTTTCCTTTATTTTATGCAACCTTGCTTTGACTGCAACACATACACGTCTAAAACTATGCTCTCTGTGTTGAAAATAATGGGACATATTATGATTGAAGTCCAAAATAATTACTACTACGAGGATTAGAAAAGGAATTATTGTTGAAATATGCTTTTAACCTTGATGTGACAGTATTTACAGAATTGATGTTTCCTGAATCTCTGTAAGCAGTGTGTTCCAGGGCTGCTGGACATAATATGAAAAGACTCTGACGCTTAATGATTTATAGCACTATGGTGTTTCTATATAAGCTGCAGCCCAATATCTACCAAGTACAGAACATGACCTGGGCAATAGGGAACCAAACCCTCATTTAGCTATATGGAAGCCTAAATTGAGAAGTACTTTAAAAATCAACAGGATGTTAAAATGAGTCTTGTAACCAACTCAGCAGCAAGTGAAAGATTTTGGACGTGAAGAGGGTATTTTTGACGAGCTTTAGGCTGCACTGAAGTGGGACAGCTGGATTCTGTGCAGCTCCCACTCCAGGGAAGCCCGTGAGAAAAGACATATCCATAATCTGGTAACTGTCCCTATTTCCATTTTTAGCTGTTTTGTCTCTTTGGATGCTACATCAGAAACAGTTTTTTGTTTCTTTCCAGCCAGTTTCATTGTAGCCACCCCTTCAGTGCTCTCTACTGTGATACTAGCATGCAGAAATCTTGCATCCAAATGAGTTGCCAAAAATGGCAAGAAAACAGAAAATTTGAGGTTCTCTGGCATAAAGCCATCTCTACGCATTCTCATTAGATAAGGTTTGCTGGCTTTTGGCTTTATTTCCCTTTAAATGAGAAGTTTGTTGACCCACTGAAAAAAAGATGTCACAAGCCACACTAACTGACATATAACAGAAATGTTGAGATGAGCTCTCCGTGTTAGATGGGCAAAATATACACATGGGCGAAAATGTCTGCACAACTATGACAATTTTCTGTGTGGTGGATGGGTAGCATTCATTCACATTGTGAAAGCATGAGAAAGTAAACAAGAGGCTTGAATATTTTGTTATGAGAATTTTCCAATAGTATTGCTTTTTCTTACTTGGGTGCTTTCTAACATGTACCTCAAAGACAGGGGCATGTTTGGAAAGGCTAGATTATTTTGTGTGTAAAATACCAAGGAAAAGGACCAAATCTTGTGGAAACTCTCTGCACTGTTCAGTCTCCAGTGTCTTCAAAGCACTTACTAGGTGCTACAAGGCAACAGCTATTAATAATGCACTGTCACAGCCTGCTCAGCCTCTCCCTCTTGGATATGCACCAGCCCACTCTGGGTGTATCCCCCAAATTGGAGCCACGTGTCTTCAAGCTGTCTTAATCTGGGAAGACTCCAAGGATTGCCTCTGATCTGGATTTCTAGGAACATTTTTGTGGCATGGAGTCTTTCTAGGACTGCTTTCCAAGCTGAGATTCCAGAAGCAGAGAGTTGTTCTTTTCCTAACATCTGCAGCCCAGCGTTCCCCATGATCAGCTCTGTTAGCTTTCCTGCAGAAAAAAAGGGTGCCCTGCAGTACCAGCAAATGCCTTCTGATCTCCCTCTCCTGTCTGAGATTTATCTCATCTCCTGCTTTCCCTTGCCCTGCTTCGTTCTTCAAAGCCCGTGGAGAAAAATGTTTCTTTATAATTTTGTTCCTCCTAGTCGAGATCGATGCTGGTGCTGATAGTCCTGACTGAGCAATCTATTCTGAGACAGAGATGTAGCCACTACTCCAAAAAAATACAGGGCAAGGACTTATAGCAAATATTCATGAGGGTTTCAGTATACAAAAAGTCCGTGATCTCAAAGAGAATTCACAAGCTGCACCTCGATTCCTTGATCCGTGGCACTGAGATATTTGCCCTGTGTCTGCACCACAGTAGCTGTGTTCTTTGGAAAGCTGTGTTTGCATACAGATTTTTTTATGTTTTCTAAACACATCTTGAAGAGGTTTTGGTTTTCTGAATAACCAGCCACATCAACAAACCAAACTGTTACACATGTCTCTACATCTGTGGAAATACAGTACATGCTGGTAAGTCTGACCTACTAGGCGCTATTTAATGCTGTTAAAACATTCCCATGTAGGATTTCTTCTGGGCAAAATCCAGCTTTCTATGGAACACAATGCATTTGAATTGGAACAATTGTTCCTCCTCAGTCTATCAGTAAAACCATTGCACTGGCCTGACGTAGCTGGAAACAGGTCTCTCTAACATCTTTAAGCCAGAAAGATCTGAAGCTGACAAAGTGTTTGTGGCATCTCTTGTTTCTTGCTATTTTTCTCGATAACTAGGCTCTGGGGAAAAGTCTTCAAATCCTTAAACAAGCTGAAGAAAATCACTCCCTCTGATCTGCACTCCTCAGTGGAAACTCCTCATTGCTTGCTCTGCACTTGTCAGTGGAGGAGCCACACTTGGGACATCAATGCCTGGTCCACCTGCAGAAAGGGCACTCTCTGTGGAAAAGGGCACAGTGGCTGCTCCGGCTGGGAGGACGGATTTTTGTCTCCTTGATGAAGCTTCATTGGCTTCAGCAAAAGAAAATGTACATTTCCAGAAAAGCCTGGAAGGATGCCTGGTCTGAAAAAATGAATGAGTCTTCCAGATTCTTGTTTCTTCCCTTTCCGAGGGATCCATATAGTCAATGCTTGACCCTTTGCACAGCGGTGTCAGATGCTAGCCACTGTTTGCTCTCCAAGAATGAGTGTAACCGCTATGATTTGGCACACTATAGGTGAATGTTCCTATTTTTGCTTTTTATGATCTAACTAAACTTTTATACCAAATTTGTTACTATGAACTCTGAATATAAATTTGGTTATGGGCCAGTTAAATACAGCATATATAGCCACTTGGAAACTTTTATTACAAAACACTTGCTTAACTTTTTGCTGCACGTGTGCCATTAGAACAACTGAATCACAATAATATTTTGCATCATGGTTGCACCTGGCAACTGAGGATCTTGAAGCATTTATGAAGTAACTAGATTTACTCTGACCGTATTTTCCCAGGTGCCTGTTTTTTTCCAATTTGTATAAGATCTTCATGAATAATTCCTTTTACAGATTTGAGCTTTTCCTCTTTGTGAGGAGTCCACTCCACCACTTCCTCCACTTCCTCGGTGGTTCTTGTAAAGAATTATTGCTGAGCAATTCTTGCTCTTTACACTGATCATGCTGATCAGATGCATAAGTAACTCATTGTAACTAGGGGCTTGATTTCAAAAATCACTGCTCAGTAATATTTACCTTACATTTTTATTTTTCAATTAGTGTTAGTTCTAAACTAATATTCATTATAAACTATTAATAAAGATCACTTGCCTAAAATTTACTCATGAGAATCCCTAAAATTCAGGATATATCAGGAAATGGGAACACAGAAAGTGTGCACATTTTTGAAATTTTGGAGTTATTTGCATAACAGTAGTTATGAAACCTGTGCTGAGAAACCTGGGGCCCAAGCATGGCACTTTTTTGTTTGTCCTTTTATCATTTAATGTCATACAGCAGTTTTGTGACAAAGTTGGAACAGCCTTCGAACTCAAACTCTTATCACTGGACGATAGTTCCTCATCTGGAAGAGCTGGAAGGAGAACAGATGTGTACAGAAAATGTGCAAGGAAAGGTTTCCAAATCTGCCTGTGCACATTCAGGGCTAGCGATGCGTTAGGGGCTCTGCAGGTATTCTCCAGGCAATGCTCCTGCTCCACCACTGAGCCGATCCTCCAGCTCTCACTGCTGAAGGAGTTCTTTTACTTCTCCTCTTTTTCATCTATGGAGAAGCACAGTCAAAGCACATCATTAAAAACTCTGGAGCACTTGGACATTTCTGTAAAGGAAAAGATGACGGTTAGTAACAATACCTTACCGCAAACAGTCATATACGTGTGTGTGACCTTGACATGTATCAGAAATCTTAGAAAGCTGTTCATAGTAATGCTTCTCATTTTTCCTAGAAGCAGAGAACATACTGGCAGTTCAGCTTTCAGGAATTGCTTTAAGTTGGGAAGAGTCAATCGACCAAGCTGCATCGTGCTGCAGGTGGGCAAAGCTCCTTTGAAATAAGCACTCGCTCTCTTCAGTGATTTTATTCCTGCAGCAGTGAATTTGTCCCACTGTTCCTGACTCATGAGACCACCTTCTCTTTTTCTAGTCTCTCTCTCTCTCTTTCTTTCCCCTTTATGTCTTAATTCATTGCTGTCATGATTTATACTAGCAATACAATGTGCAAGACATGAAAATCTATACATCTATCATACCCCTGTCTGAACACTGGGACATGACATTTCGAAATTATTTTTTCCCTATACATTTATCATACTTTTTTTTTTTTCTTTTTCAAAAGGAGACACTGTCTTCTGTGTATTGAAGGAGGCTGAAGATGGTCCAGTACCTTTAATGTCCTATTCCATGTACTCCATGTGGCTCGTGAGGTAGAGAAAGGAGCAGGAGCACCGCTCTGCTGTGGTTATCTGTCTGTTCCTCTGGCTAATATTGTGGAGCTAAATATTTTATGATTCTTGTAGAGACTGAGGTATGTACATTTAGCATGTTATCCATCTGTGGCAATTTGAGGTTTAGTGTAAACGTAAATTGTTCTTTAGGGAAGAGTAAGGATCTGTGATGGCTTGTTCCTGAAACTGGCTGATCTTTATCAGCCTTGTGACAGTCCCACAGGGACAACTGGTTGTAATTAGCTCATTTATTATTGATTCAGTCTTTGGACAATTAATCAGAATTAATCAGGGTTCACTGGTGTTTTAGAGGTCTGAAAATATGTACATAAGAGCTAGGGATGCCTGAGCGTGCTGAAGGAAGCATGAGGTGAACACTGTCCCAGGAGCCAAATGCAATTCTGCTTCTTTCACGGTTTGGAAACAGGTAGCAAATTTTTGAAGGTATCTTTAGCATCTTTTCCCTCATCTTCCTTCCCTGTACAGTGTAACTCTGGGAGAAGCTGAGCATAAATGACAAAACACACTGAGAGAAACAGTTCTTAAAAATTTTCCAGCCCAATCTTAGCTCTTTCTTCCCTGGTCACTCCCTCTGCAGGCAAAGTCCTGCCTCCCAGAAGCTGTAAGGCACTGGAGCCTGAAATTACCTGTGTGATCTTATTACTGCAACCCTTGTGCTTTTTTCCACACATCCACATATTGGTAGTTACTCTTGTTCTTTATAATTTAATTTTAGACATAACATAATCTTGTTGGAGTAAATGCTTGTGTCTCTTTCTGTTCTCCGTGTTTTGTTTTTTGTTTTTTTTTAAATAAAACATGAACTGTAGTATCTAGATGCTAGGCAAGAAAGTTGGTGTAGTGTAAGGACCAGATATAAACATATTCTAAAATCCTTTAACACTAACATCTGTTGAAAATGGTCAAAAATTTTGGCTGGAAAATGAAAATCTTTGACATAACTTGGATCTAGTTAGAAATAGATTTTCACATGAAAATGTTGTTTCTTTTTTTTCTATGTGGAGCTTCTGAACACAATGGAAATTTAAATTTTGTTTCCTTTGATATCCATATGTTTTAGAAATGAAACACTTTTTTAATGTGTAAGTAGGTTTTTGAGTTAGGAAAATAAGCCATCATCTGTCTTCATTTTTGAGTGTTTCTTGCAAAAGTTTTTAATGTACATTTTTCATGAACGAAATTGCCTCCTGTTTTTCTCACTCCCAGCTATTTTTGACTAACTTACACTTGGGTTGGAAGTATCCTGAAAAAATAATTTGTGATTTTGCAGGCAGGTTGATAGATAATTTGGAACAGAAAAAGACAGACAACTGACTAATGCTATAAGAATAAGATAATGCTAAATGCTGACTATCTCCTGGATGTGCATTAATTCTATTTATACTAGATCTAAGTTAAGTACGAATTTTATTAGCAGCAGTAAGTTTAAAATTCAAATATATAGTAATGTGGAGAAAGTCAATATCTGTTATTGAAACAAGAGTAATTAGCTGAGTAATTAATTGAACCTTGCTTGAGGTTTTTTTCAGTCAAGGTATTTAAACTGAATATGTTGTTCTTTATCTCATCATAACCAATTGTTCACAGAATGCATATGTTACATTCTGCCACTGACATATGGATTCTACCTCATGTCACTAATACAGTGGTTAACATCCTCTATGAATTAGATAGTTTTGGTACACTATCCCATCCAAGTCGATGAGCAGAACCAGGTATAATTTGAAGATTCAACACATTCTCCTGTGTTTTTGAATTTTCCTCTGAAGGAGGTGGAGATGCCTGGGTGACGAGGCTAAAGTTTTGTTGAACTTCTCCCATTTTTGAGTTAAAGTACCCTGGTGTGTAATTAAACTGAGGCATTGGTACATTATAAAATTATTACCAATGACACATAGTATTTGAGATTAATTTAGCCATAAGTCTTGTTGTCTGAAAGATTTAAGAGTAACATTTTAAATTAGAGTCCCAACTATGCATTTAATTTAGATTTAATATGACAGTTATTTGTTCTGCTAATAAAAGCCCCATTGCATATTAAAAACATATTAATTGAGGATTAACACAGATGTGGTAGATTTAGAAATCTTTGATGAAAGCATTTTAAAGCATCAGTTGGCATTTACGATTACTGCAAATATATTAACAGCATTAATGTGACCATCTACTTTTAAATCTAGCAGATTTTGTCCAATTCAGAACAGAATGCTTCTGGTGCTATGGCCAGCCATCTCAATTGAGCTTTTTAACATGGTGTTTAAATTATGGCCTTTTCACTACTGTTTGTAGGTGCGGCCACTGCAGCCATGCACTCACTTTGTGGGTCTGTGAATGGAACCTGGTAACCGTGCACTGACTGTGAATATCACGTACATCAAGTGATGTCTCCTTGCAAAACAAAGTTACTTCAAACCAGTCATTTCGGTCTCTTTTGAAGTCTGGAAGCCTCCAGTTAGGATATGCTTGTGTATTTGCATGTGCATAGTGATTGTATCACTCAACTGGACTGGTCGTATGCAGAAAGTTGCTACAGCTTCATTGCAGCATGGTACGGGTCAGCCTGGAGTGTCCCACTGCCTTGCCTCAGTGGCATCCTCTGTGCTCTGGAGGGAACATAATTAATCCTAGGGATAGCTGTTAGTGTTGTGTAGTTCATAATTTTATACAAAGTATCTGCTGGGGAAAGCCTCTGGCTGTGCGAATTGACAAGGTACGGCCACCTGGAGCTGTTGGTGGAGTCTTTTTATGAATTGTGCTAAGCTGATGTCCTGTGCTCCCGTTCTCATCCTTTTGGACAATGTGGTTTATGACCCAGCTTGCAGAGGAGCGCCTGACAAGTTTGACCTCTCAGGCCCCTTGCTGAGCAGCTTGAAGCCTGCTGGAAAGAAAGGAAGAAAGGAGAGGAAAGACTACATCTCCTCTACAAGGTCTTTTCATGGAAGATCAGGGAATGCTATGGGCATTGGAAGGTGTGGGATAATGTTTTCCTTTGGTGTGTGTATGTGCAATATTTTAGTTGGTTGGCTTTTTTGTGAGATGGCAGTCAGCGTGAAGGAGGATGTGCTTTGCCAGTGCAATAGTCTTCTGGTTTTCTTTTAACTTCTAGGAAGATAAGAAGAGATCAGACTACATGGCTGTGCTGTTCTGTGGCTCCAGCCAAACTTGTCCTCTGCTCCCTGCCTTGCACAAAAACTAGCCCTCTCTGGCTCTGTTGATCAGTTAATGTCTGAGCAACACCCTGTCCTATTATTCTCCCACTAGTCCTGCTCAACAAGCTGTGAGCCAATTTCAGGAAGGCACCAAATCTGATCTGATGACAGCAGTGTTCCCTAGCGTGCTGCAAGACACTGGGCAGACAGTACACATGGTCTTGCCTTGAGGGCTGTAATGCAGCCTTGTAGTAGGATCTAGTAAGGATGTATTATTATAAATCCTTATCATGTTTATTTCACTTTTCATTCGCATTCCTTCCAATCTTTTGATATTTAGCCTTGGGGCAGATTCAGCTATATATCCAAAGATGCAACTTTACATTGAATTAATGTGTATCTCTTTGCCAGTTAAGAAGTTAACAAAAAAGGAGTAGGTGTCACTATTTTGCTTATGGTGGGAATTTGACGACGCACTGAACCAAGAACAACACACTTCCAGAATCTTAACTAGTTTGATTGCACCATCGACACTGTTATTTCGACAGCCCCGCTCTCCGGCATCTGGCATAATTGGAAGCAGCAGCCAGCAGGTATCAGATGTCAGTATGAATTGTCTCCTGCTGCGTGAGCACTGACTATGAAATTGATTTGCTGTCTTTTTTACGCAGTTTTATAATGAAAGTAATGTAAAGTCCCAAACAGACAAATTCCATATATGTGTACATACAGTTAAAATAGGCATATGTATAAAAATTAAAGAGGGGAAAATATACCAACAAGAAAGGAGTGTAGCACCATCAGGGCCTGTGTCCTCACAGGTGGCAGCACAGGTGATGGCAGCTCCCCCTGTGTTTCTGAAGAAGCTGAGCTAACCCAATAGCTGGAAACCAATTTCTTTAGGTACTTGTATGGATCAAAAGCATAAAACATGAGAAAGAAGAACCCTTCAGTGGGTGAATTTATATCTCTATTTTACTCACTGGTGATAATAAGGCAAGAGAGAAACACTGTGGAAAACAAGCCTCCAACCTGGAGCAAATTTTCCCCTGATTTGTCATCAGGATGATCAAGACCCCTAAGATGAAAAAACTGGCCTGAGCAAAGTCAATGGCAAATTTCTGTTGATTTACTATAGCCAGGATATTGCCTTAGGGCACATCAGAAATAAATGACTGTCTCTCAGCACCTTCAAGATGCTGTCATACAGAACAATTTCACACACATAAAAGTAATGTCTGTGAGACTGGGATCTTGACCACCAATTTGAGGAACTATAAGGGAGGATTAGACCATGTATAAAAGCTGTGCCATCATACCGAGCCTTGAGAAAAGCCTTTGAGCACTCCTTGAGGATTGCTGACATCTAGGTGATGGCAGTAGGAGCACAGGAGGCCAGGCTTCACTGGCAAGAACTGACACCTCTTCTCAAGCAGGGTTACAACTTGCTACGGAACAACTGTGTTTATGGGCCTCTTCCTCAGCTTGAGGCACTACTTGGCTTGGATACAAGAAGGCTTAATCAGCTCCTACTGTAATCAAATTATCAAGATTATTCAAAGAGCAAATTGCATCAAGTTTGCTTCCTAAGAAGTCAGGGTCAAAGACCTTTTTAGCAAAATCAGCTTAATCATTGATTACTGAGCGTGGCCACCTTTTAGACAAGCACAATGGAGAAAAACATGGCCAACATCTGGTTCAGTGGGGCCCAAGTCCAGTGTTTAATTGTGTTTTTGCTATGATACCCAGTTGCATAGCAATAACGGGGAGCATATGATACAATAATCTATATATAGGATAGGTGGGGCCGAACTTTTGACTGGAGGCCAGCTAGTCTGGTATTCCAATCTCAGTGCTGACATGAAGGCAGCCGGTAACCTTCATCAGGTCACGTGAAGTTCTTCCTAAATTTCAGAACCTCTGTTGATGAGGGACCAGTCTGTGACTGTCTTGGGATCGACAGTTTTCATAACGTGATCCAACAGGCCATTTCATACACAGCCAGATCATGGGTGCCCAGAAAAACTTCCCCCCGATCCTGGACAAGCACAAGATAATTTACAGGGAGCTGGCTGCTCTGCTCAGAGGGCAGTTTCCCCACAGAAGCAGCAATATACTGCAGTTTTCTTCCCTGCAGGAGCAACCAACCCAGTGCGAATCTCACCTCAGGTGGAGGTGGGGGGCAGTCATTTGAGCATCTATTCCCCTTCCTTTTTCCCCACACAAAGCACAAGCAATGGTGTTGTGGCCCCTCATGATGCCTGGACTGCTTCCTTTCCTCAGCCACCTCCTGCCTTAGTTAACACCTCACTCCCTATTTCCAAGGCTAGATCTGATTCCAACAGCAAGATTACAACCAAATGCTTACGCTGACAGACTTAAACCATTTTCCACAGAAACAGAATTTGTCAGCTTTTAACCCTATACCCCGACCCCAAGGATGAATTGTAATTCCACCTGCAAGAGGGGGCTGTTATAGGGATGTTCTCCACAGCTCATTCCCCAGAGGGATGTGCTAGAAAGAAATCCTACCTCCGTGCTGAAGCACTGTGTGGGCTTGCTCAAACACAGGATGCTACTGACTCAGCCAGCCCAATTTGCTGTTATGTTTTTCCCCTCAGTGGGAGGTGTCCCTGCCTATGGCAGGGGGGTTGGAACTCAATGATCTTCAAGGTCTCTTCCAACCTAAACCATTCTATGATTCTATGATTCATTTCCTTGGGAAGCATCCCTAAGGCCTGCAATGGCGAGGGGGAAGAGGACTCTACTCTTCTTCCTGCAACTGTAAAAAATTGTGTGTTGTACTAGGGAAGCTGTTGCCCACTGCTCTGGTTGTCAAAGAAAGCAGGAGAGGAACAGGGACAGGACCCAACACCACTTCCTCTCCTGTGTTAGGGAGGAAAAGTCCCATCACTTATTTAAAGGGTGCTGTTACCAGAGTCAACAAAATTTTTCATATTGATGCATTCATTGGTGGAGGAAAGAGGATTCCTGCAAGAATGAAACACAAATCTTGATAAATTAAACAACAGTCTTACAGCAGTGCATTTTTTAATGCATTTAACAGGTTCTTCCAAGTTGTGTCCTTCCAGTCTGTTTCCTTCCCTTCATTGTTGTGCTGTGGAGGTGAGTGAACAGTAACGGGCATCACAGTTTCTCAGAGCCTGCTCCTGCTCCTTCCCACAACTCATTGCTGTCATTTCACAGTGACTTTTCTTCCTTTCCAACTTCATCAGACCCCTTATGGGGATCCAATAACTCGCATTGCTCAATAGAAGTTGAATAGCAAAATCCAGCATGGCTGGTGAAGTCTCTTCCTGAAATGGCCCAGGAGGATCCTAATATGCTTTCCCTCACTTCTCTCAAGCGACTGTTCAACTTTTGCTGCTCTTTCCCCCTGGTTTATTTCTCTTAAAAGGATAGGCCAGTTCAGCCCTCCCCTCCTGGATTCTTTTAAAGAGGCATTTCAGGGGGATTAGTGTAAGCAGCATGGTTAAATTCCTGTCTATTTCTTGCTGAAAACTTACCCTTCAGCTATTGTTTTAGTAGCAGTAAAACTTTTGCAACTGCATGACTTTTTTTGAATGTTTTACTGTTCCTTTTATAGCAAATGTTGCAGCATGCACATCTGATGTCAAGTTCCCCTTGTGAGCACTTGATTTTTAGTGACATGAATATGACACAGATGGACATGAGAACCCAGCTGTTGACTCATTCTCTCAGTGCCCTTTTGTTTATGTCTCTGACCTGGTCACATAGTACAAAGAAAATGCTGAACTGCATGCAGCTGCCTGGCCAAAATGCATGTGAGCGCTTTATTTGGCCTGCCTGCAGCCCCAGATCTTCTTGGAACGGGGTCCTGGATCCTTCTTGGCGTGGAGGTGGGTGATATCACTGCACAGCCTTCCCAAGGATCCTGGCCTGTCTGGAATCCGCTGTCAGGGATCTGTGGGGCATTACAGACTGTGTTTTGGCATCTTGCTCCAAATAAACTGCTCCGGTAAGGCTCTGGGCTCCCTGGGGCTTCAGAGCTGTGCCACCCATTTTTGTGGAGAAGAACAAATGTAAGTGACAAGTGAGGAACAGAAACTGAGCTTTGACTCGTTCAAGTCCTTCTTCTAAATTTATTTTAACAGATTTACACCCACCCCCACCCCCACTCCCCACCCCACCCCTTAGAATCCCTTATGCTGTCAGTAAAACTGCTCAGGCCTGTTTTCCCATTTTTTGCTGATATGATAGACCTAAAGATCTGATTTGATCCAGACGCTTCTCGAGGCGGCTGCACCACATTGCATCCCACCCACAGCTCACTAGGCACACAGACTGTGATCAGAAGGAGCCAGAAACATTTGGATCATGCAATGGTCTGCAGGTTTGGGGCACTGGCAGGTGGGTGGACAGTTTTGTCCACAAGCAAAATGCAGCTTGCTCTGCAGCTGCCCGGCACAACCTCAGGTGCCCAAATGGCAAAGCAGTGTGTTGCTTAGATGGCACAGATATTTGCCAACTAGTCTTTCAAGAGTTGCATATCCTGAAGTTACATCTCTACCACTGGGTGTCTGAGAGCAGACCCTGGCGCCCAGGCCTCACCGTGTTAGGTGAGCAGAGTCACGCTCCTTTGTACAGTGTATGTAGTCCCAGGATAAGGTGAGGTTACAGATACAGACAGAAGAAAATGTAAAAGAACCACCAAACCATAAAAGCAATCTACACACTTCTCAACGGTCTTAACTGAAATGATATAATTTTCCAGTATATCCAATTGTTTTGCGTATCTGCTTTCTTTCTTAGGTGGGAGTTTGGTTTTGCAGCTCAGATTCCCTCAAAGTGATCCATACCTCCCTTTCCCATCTCCCAACATGCAGAGAACCACTCTTCCACCTCTTGAGTCTTCTGTTTTCTTACATCCCCGTTTCAACACTAGCTAGTGATCACATGAGAACGCAATATTAGGAAACCATTTGGTATATTTTTAGCAGTGCTCAGGCTGAAGTAGCAATGAGAAGGGAGGAGTGCCAGCCACATGTGACCAACCAGCTGTCTGTGGCCCACATTTTGGAAATCACTGATTCAAGTAACTGGCAATAGGTTATGGAAAGTTTCCCTTTTAGATTGCTATTTCAAATTGACCCCAAACTAAACAAGGTAGGAAGGTCATCTTGGCTGTAAACAACTTTACGATGTGTGAGCAGTCTTCATCCAGTTTCTTTGCCTTTTAATGGAAGAAAAATACTTTAATTGGAAATGAGTGTCTTTTGTGCCTCCTTGCCTACAGGAGCAACCGAAACATTGCTATGGCTGGGATGGACAGGCCGTGTGGCTGCTGTGTACTTCTTCCCAAATCTTGGGCACTTGGTCACACTGTGGTAAACGGTGAGGTCTTGTCCTCTATCAGATGGAGAGAGGGGAAACCATCCCACAAGTCTAGCTCCGTAAATCTTAATGTGACAGCCATGTAACAAAAAAACCCCACATTAAACATGTGAATATTCCTTCTCCAACCTGCTGTCATGCATATCTGTTGGCTATGACTTCCAGCTCACCTCCTTTCCTGTCTTCTTAATCCGTGAGTATTTTAGGAGCCAATAACTCCTTGTCAGCTGGCACCTATTGCTATATATGCATCAAAGGCAGCCGCCTGCTAGAGTTCTGCATGCTTCTGGGGTTATTTAACTGCACATATGAGTAGATCTTGCATTCCTTGTATGTCACCCATCTGTGAAATCCCCTGCACCAATTTCAGCCAGGCTTGCTTTATCACATTCCCTCCTTGCCAGCCTAGCAACCCACTCCAGTCTGTTCCCTGTCCCACTGGGGAAGGGGAGGACTGTGTCTTTAATGTGTGTTGCCTGCCTTCTTATGGTTTTCAGCTTGATTTTTCTTGCTGTCCCTCAGACGACCTCTGAGCACAGCAGAAAGTGGCATCAGGACCCTTCCAGGCCCCTGCACACGCCCAGGGTAGGGTGAAGAATGACTTCTACATGCTAGCCACCCCAGATCCTGAGACCAATGATCAGCCAGGTCTGCTTATGGGAACAAGACCCCAGCCTCCAGCTGACGTGGGGAAGCAACCAGAGCAGCCCAGTGGGCACCCTGATAAGGCTGCTCCATCCCAGTGTGAGTTTCAACCTTCCTTGTAGAGTTGAAGCCTTTGCCAAGCTCCCTGCTCCACATTGCCTGCTGAGGAGGTGACAGGCACCACGCACCATCTGTGATGGACGTTGTGGGACCGAGTTCCTCTGTGTTTTGACCAGAGCCAGTTTGATTCCAAAAGAAATGCCCCCAGCAACAATCTTTCAACCTCCAGGGACACTATTTATTTTATTTTTTTAGGAATGCATTTTGTAAATCACTCAGGTGATGGCAAGTTTATGTATTTGGATGGCAAATTTATGTTGCACTATTAGTTTCAAGGAAATCCAATTGAGCGTGTGGATTTTGGACTCCTGACCTTTAAGCAGAATGAGTTTTTTGAAGAAGTGTGAAGTAACCTGTTCATCTCCATGAGGTGTAGTCTGCTGAATGAAAATGCCCTCTGCAGAGAGACACAGAAGATGTAGGGGTGTGAACTCCTGCATTCATCTCAGTCAATGGTGTGTCCCTTCCCAACCCATTGCCAGTGCTTGGGACACTGTGCTAAGCACTGACCTGGTGCATTTTTAGTCTCACACTCTGTGTTTTGCAGAAGCTACTAGGAAGGTGGAAAGGGCTGCCCTACTGCTGGGTCCCATAAGGAATGATAGCATCACCACCCTCACTAGATGGGACTCAGGGCAAGGGTTGTCCAGGCCTTGCTGAGGATGGGGAAGAGGCAGGGAGGAGAGGGAGGCATTCATTTTCTTGCTTTGGACCTCGGTGGGGCTGGGAGCATGGCTGTGCCCCTCCA
This sequence comes from Charadrius vociferus, assembly GCF_000708025.1. Lineage (NCBI taxonomy): Eukaryota > Metazoa > Chordata > Aves > Charadriiformes > Charadriidae > Charadrius > Charadrius vociferus. The sequence continues at coordinate 891,342 of NW_009649946.1, forward strand.
AGTCCTGTCCCTCTCCTCCTGTCCTGCCACCCCAGTACCCTTTCGCCAGATCTCCCCTGCCTCCCTCCACAGCTCCAAACTTCTCCACCCTCCCCGGCACACGTGCTATTTATTTAGTTTCAGTGCCATCTGAGCTTTCTGCTCTGCTGATTTGATTTCTCTTAAACAACAAACTCCTTTGACAGAGGCAGACCATGACAACATGCCTCACTCCTCTTTCTTTTTTTTCCCCATTTTCTGCCAACGGTCAGGTTTGCACTGACATTGGCTGGTTGTAGGTCAGGTTCAAAGGCATCAAGCGCTGTCTGAACATCCCCTTGAGCTATCAGCTCATGTGAAAATGAGTAGTCTAGAAAACCTCTGTGACTGCACAGAGTAATCCACTTTATGGGTGAGCTCCTAGGGTTGGCAGACTTCTCATTTGATACAGGGTTTCCCATATTTTAGCCGGAAATCCTGCATCCTGTGGTAAAGGACAGGCTTACTAACTTGCCTGGTATGTTTTCAATAAGTCATGTAGATTTCTAGCCTGAAATATGGAAAATAGTCCCACCTTACCCTTTTCTTCACAGCTTCCTTGATTGCCTTAGAGCTGCTATCGTGCCCCGCAAGCAGAGGTGGTTATAAGGAGGCAACAGGGAAGACTGGGTACATGAATGATACATGGGGAGCTGCACAGAGGAGAAGTGCCGTGGCAGTGGGGTGGGAACATCTCATATTTTAAAAATGCGGATTTTAAGGATACTGCTTCCCATTTTATTTCTCAAAAATTAATGGATACCATAGAGCAGCTTGTGGGTGTGTTAAGTGATTAAGACCCAAACGTGGAGGGAGAGACAAGAATCATAGCCACAATTTGTCGCCACTGAACACCCCCCCCGCCCCCCCCCCGCAAGCCCCCATTTGTTGTACACTCTGGTGTACACAACCTACACTGATGCCCACAAAATTTCCAAGCAATCTTTGTGTGTATGTGGATTTTAAAACCTTTGTAAAACTGAATGTTTAAACAAAGATGAGCTTTTCTGCTGTAATTGTGGGGGAGAGAGAGTTCTGCTGGAGTCAGGGCACACGTCTTTAGCCTGTTTAATTCAGCATCAGTTTGAATGAGACTCTGCTAATTGACAGCAGCCAAGGATCTGGCATTTTTTTAAGGAACTTGAGGTAAAGGGAAACGATGGGCAGTGGCTTAGAATTCACAATACCCAGCTCCTGTGTGTTTTCAGTATGCAGCACTCATAAGCCATCACTTGATGAATATGGCCTGAAGTGATGCAGGCAACTTATTGTAATTTTTTGCTGTGCTCTGTTCGGATTTATTTCCTAGTCAGTCAGGTGGGACACCCTGTAGATTAAGACTTAGCACACACATTTTGAATCTGTAGACTAGTACTTGAGGTGAAATAGGAATTGCTTTATGTTTCAGAACAGTAATGGCCTGAATTGCCAGAAATAACCATAATAACAAACTGCTTGTTTCCTGAGTCAGGCACATAGTGCAAACAGCCGTAGTCTCGGTGCACCAATGCTCTCCCTGTTTTTTAATGAAAATAACAGGGATAGGAAACGGTCCAAGAAGAGTTTGTTCCCTTGGCTTGTCTGATATTCTTTTCAAAACTGTCTGCTGCTATGAAGAAATATAATTACAGAACCATTTAAATGTGTTGGTCTGCCAAGGAGAGGAGTGGATGGGTTGTATGTAAACATGGAGCTGTACACAGCACACAGGCAAACTAAAAAGCATGTGGGTGCTGGAATTTCTGTTTGCTGGGAAGTCTTTGGGTGACTCTCCTAATTTTATTAGAGCCATTATATAGAATTGGACTTTCCAACTGACGGTCCCTCCCTAGCTTGCGTGTTTCTTTAAGATATCCTCCTCTCTTGCAAGCTGGTTTATCCTGTCACTTGCTTCACAGGGACTTTTCAGGGTGTTCCATTCAGATCAGCAGCCTCGGTGGGATTGAAGAAGCCTGCCAGCCTTCTGAAGAAGAGTTCACATCAGAGGATTTTGTTGCCTTCCTGTTCAAAGTCCTCACCTTATGAGAAAGTACTCTCTGACTTTGTGGCTTTCCTTTCTTCCCAGGACCCTCTGAATTCCTGTTTGTATCATGTGAGACTTCCTTCTTTGAACCACTAAAATGTCTATAGTGGTCTGCTTAAAAATCAGGGTGCTCATGAAGGCACTAATAAAGTACAGGCATGACCATCCAGGCCTGCAATTCTGCTGGCTAATGCAAGGCCTAAAATTGTGACAGCAGTGGGGAGATGGTAATGCAGATGTGTGACTTCAGATCCTTTTATCACTGTGGGGTAATGGCCACGTGTCAAAGTACCCCTCAATCCCAGCAGAAGGGGAGCAGACCTACCCACGTTCCAAAAGCAGCTGTAGACTTGCGCAGGGTACATTTTGGGATGTGGAGATTTTGATCTCACTTGTTTGTGCTAGCTTAAACCAGAAATTTCTTCTTGCCTCATGGTGGACTGTGCCAAAGGACAGGTCTGATTCCACATGAATGTGAGTTCGTGCCATGCAAACATGTATTGTAGATATTCATGACAAAAGTGGCAGCTTGTGTTGACTGAGACCGAGGGAGGGAGGAACCCAAGGAATGATCCCTCTCGTCAGCGGCCCTATCAATCGTGATCGGTCAGCTGCTGCTTATGATGAAACTGGTCTTTGGGGGATTTCATTCTGCATGGCTGGCCAGCTGGTATGTGTTTCTGTCTGGGCTTTGCAGCCCTGGCCCTCATTTGAGGAGGCAGGCCTTTTGTTCTGTATCAAGCTTCAAATAGTTTGGCATCTGTTGGTTTGTGTTGTCTGGTCGACCACTTGTTGCATTAGCAAGCTTCCTTCTAATCACAGCTCCTAAGCAGCCCTCTCCCATGTGACGGTTTCTGCTTTAAAAAGCAGAGGTAGATGTGTGCTGGCTATGAACTCCCAAACTTGCTCTCCTTGGAGAGGTGAGGATATTTTGACAAAGGAGAGAGAAACTAGCTACCAGGGTTTCCTCCTGATTAACTCTTTGGTCACACTACGGTTTCTTACCACCAGGGCATGTTAGTGGTGAAAAGTACAAGTCATGTGTAATCCATACTTCCACTGCTACGCAAATGGCAGAGCTGGTGGACAGAAAAGAGTGTTAGTGATTAGATCCGCAGCAGTGATTCACAGCCTGGGATTATAGTTTCTGCAATTTGCTTGAGTTTGTACAACCCAAATATCAGATAACATTACGATTTACATTTTCCATGGAACGCTGTCTCAAGAACATATTGATTTGTGCTGCATCAGATTACTCAGGGGCTGGAGAAAGCCAAAGGGAGAATTTTACTTTTTTCCTGCCGAC
>NW_009649946.1:894701-924851 GCF_000708025.1 Charadrius vociferus
TCCTGCTGACATTTGAAAAACGGGATTATACAACCTCACATCTAGCCCTGCGTAACCTTCAGTGACCAGTCTCAGAAAGTCACTTAGGAATTGCTGTTTTTTAAGCTTTCTTTAAACAGTTAAGAACTCTCTTCAAATCCCTTGAAGGCATGCATTAGTCCGTTCCTGCCACCTTAGCCACAAGCAAGATGCAGAGGGAGGCAGGGGGAAAAGAAGGTAGAGATGACTGCAGTTCACCCTTTGGGTTCAACATCACCCTCTTTTTGCCTCAGACGGATCCACAGCCCAGGGAAGGTTTGCTCATTACCATCCCCGGGCTTCTGGATGACCATCCCTGACTTGAAAAGCTGCTGTCTTTTCTATCAGTGAGCTCCCTGAAGAAGGGAAGGTACTGCTCAGACAGGGCTTCTGAGAGTCGAGTGGGTTCTAGTACAAGTGCTGCCCATTGTAGCACATGGTCTGTGTGACATCAATAGGACAGTGGTCCTGCCACTGCACAGCCTGTCGTTCCCCCCTCCATACTGCAGCATGTAATACCCACCCCCACAGTGGTACTCAGCGTTGATAATGTTACAGAAATGAGACATTTCAATGTTAGATTTCTTTTATTATTTTTTATTCAGTATTCATTTGTCTATACTCCCAAACTGTTTTCAGAAGAACAAATTAAGAGATTGAGCCATTAAAACCCCTAATGTTAAGGCACCTGCTCAAATGTACCCAATTTTCAGAGAAACTGAGCCTTTGTGCTCCCCAAGAAACACTGTTTTGAAGCAGTAAAGTCCCTGGGCAGTGCAAGTGCTCAGTATCTCCCCAGAATCAGGTCACCCTTAGTTATATGCCTACTTTAGTCATCAGATTTTGGCGTTGGATCCAACATGTGTGTGTGAAAATGAGTGGGGAGGGGAAAGCTGAGATTTATTATTTTTTTTAACTTCTCAGCTGCTTTGCTTGGAAGCCACAGACTGCTCTTTGTAAGCGTGCAGCTGTGGCTAGTCCATCACACAGTATTTTATGTTAGGATGAGACAAGCACCAAGTCAACGTAGCTCCTATTGTTACTTGTCTGTCATCCTATGTTAGCAGAATTCAATGCAGGCAGTGTTTGCCAAGGAGATGTGGCATTAGAGCCGCATATGTAGATGAAGGCTCTCCAGATGTGTTGTACTGAAAAGTTCAGAGCCCGGAGCACGCAGCGGTTACTTTTTCTCCTCTTGGAATCTGTATAATTCGATGAGGCACCACAGACTCGATAGTCTCAAAGGAAGTAATAGCCTTTGCCACAGCGGGTCACTCTCTGATGCAATGGGAGGAGACATCTTTGCAGTGCTGCGCCAGGAATTATGCAATCTAAAATGTCAACTTGAAACATGTCCAAGCACTACTCAAGAAATAGCTGTAGCGTTGAATGCTCAGGTGCTGGAGATGCTTGGGTACTTGGAGAGTATGGCGGCTCAGCAAAATGACTTTCGACGGGCCTGAGAAAACAATGAAACTTGCAGAAATTGAGCTATTGAGAGATTCAATTTGTAGGAAAGGAGAAGGAAATTGCCTAATTGTTTCAATGCACTAGAAGAGGAATGTATTTATTGGTAGGGAGAACTGTTCTTTATGTAATGGTGCTGTTAAATCCCAAGTCTCTCCAAGAAGGAGGCATGACATGGGTCTGTTTGGGATCAATGAACTTTCTACTCCCTTCCTGATGTTAATTTGGGGTACATTTGCCTTCCTTCGCAAAGGATGGTGGTGTGTGGGCTCTTGTAACAGTTATTCTCATCTCTTTTCTTGCTCCCCAGTTCACTTCCTTGGCATACTCCAGTGCAAGGACAAATTGTGGAGACCCTGCATGAAGAATGATTCTGGGGTAAGGCGAAGGCTATAACCAGCTCAAATTTGATGCTCTCATAATATAGGTCTCTCTTAGTTTTGTTGTACAGGCATTTTCCTGGCTTCAAAGGATTTGCCAGGGTAATGAAAATCCTCTCTGGGGGAAAAAAAAAAAAAAAAGTGATATTTGCGTCTCTATACCAGATATTACAGCAACATCTCTTACTAGAGTAACTATATTCAAGTATTTAATCTCAGGCATTTGAGTCACCCTTCACCAGTTCTTTTGCAGAGTTCACAGAAGTACAGGCAACGTTGAATTGCTAAAGAGGAGGGTATGGAGACAAGTCATGGTAAGGTCAGCAAAAGCCAAGGGTTAAAGAAAAAGACCCAAGCTAAGCTGGATTGGGCTGGCTCAGGTGATCAGCGGAAAAGCCTCAGAAAGCCTGGACTACAGCTCCAGATGCATGGACTACAGCTCCAGATGCATTGACCTGCTGGAGCGCATCCAGAGGAGGGCCATGAGGATGATCTGAGGGCTGGAGCACCTCTCCTATGAGGAGAGACTGAAAGAGTTGGGGCTGTTCAGCCAGGAGAAGAGGAGTCTCCGGGGGGAGATCTTATTGCAGCCTTCCAGTACCTAAAGAGGGCCTACAGGCCCCACAGGGGAGCTGGGAAAGGACCTTTTACTAGGGCATGTAGTGATAGAACGAAGGGGAATGGCTTTAAACTGGAAGAGGGCAGGTTTAGCTTAAACATTAGGAAGAAGTTCTTCACTTTGAGGGTGGTAAGGCACTGGAACAGGTTGCCCAGAGAGGTCATTGAGGCTCCATCCCTGGAGGTGTTCAAGGCCAGGCTGGACGTGGCCTTGGGAAACCTGGTCTAGTGGGAGGTGTCCCTGTCTATGGCAGGGGGGTTGGAACTCGATGATCTTCAAGGTCCTTTCCAACCTAAACCATTCTATGATTCTATGGTTCTATGCTATTGAAAGTGTGAAATGGTGATCCTAAAAATACTGGCATCAACTGTGGCTGCTACTCCACACACTGCTGCCACCTTCTTGGTGTAGCTGTAACAGAAAGTCTGATTTTCCTTGTCTTATACGCAGAAAAAGCAGGGGAAGGGGCCACGGCCCACTCCCAGCAGTCTTGCGGCCCAGAGAATTGCCCATCTTTGGAGGAGCTCTGTGTAGCCCCGTCTCTTACATTCGACAGCTCCTTTCCCACGTATATTTCAGAGTTAAAGGCAACTCAAGCAGTCACAAAACACATTGCTAAAGGAGATTTCTGGAGATGGTACATGATGGAGGAGAGAGACCACCACCGTCAGGTCGTGCTGTTCACAAACAAATGTATGAAGCAATCTGTGATGCTGCACAGTGCAGGACGGGCAGAGGGAGGTCTCCCAATGTCCTTCCAAAGTTTGGGCACAGGAATTTGGGTAATTAAACACACCAGAGTAGAGTTAGGTTGCATCCTTGGCAGATAGGTGCTTGCCAACACGAACGGCTTGGGAAGGATGTGAGGGGAAAAGACATATAAAACTCACTAGTCCATAAATGTGACGTGCCTCTTTCTCCCTTGATGAGTTATCAAGGAATGCACCGCTTGGGGATCAGACTGCAGGTAATGGGCTGAATGACATGGGGCTGTGGTGATTGTGGGGAAGTAGGACATAAAAAGACAGGAAGTGACATTTAATTCCTCAACTTTTCTTATGCCTTATTTTTATCCAAAGTGATCCTGAGAGTTTCAAAACTCTGCTAGATACCTTTTTTTTTTTTTCCCCAGGCACTTGACTTTACAAATAGGGAAGTGAATTATAAAGTGGAAATAATACATAGAATTTTTAATGCCAAGTGATTGACAACTCACAGTAGCTAAACATTTTGAATGATCAGTTTGTAAATTCATTGTCTAAAATTTGTTTTCACAAACCATCCCTGAGGCAATTAGGAACCCAGGAATAAATTCACAGTGAGAATGATCTGTTTGTGGATAATTTCTTTAAATAAGAAAAGAGAGTTGATTTAAAGAGAAAGCAACTATCCTGTAGTGAATTATTTTTTCATATCTGTTTCTGAGATGTGTCTCATCTCCTCCTGTAGATTTCTAAGCCTTTATCCATGAGTCACTAGCAATATGATGAAACAAGGGATTTGCATGAAAAAAAAAATCCTCCATCTTTTTAAAACACATTTCATCAATACTTCTGTGCTTCCAGCTTTTCTCTCTGCAACAAATCAGGATAGAAAAAATATATATAGACTATATACCTGATGATATCCTGTGCAGTTGTTTGTTTCCACAAAATGTTCATATTATTCATGCTGTTATTTTTGAAGCTGTTACTGATCGAGAGATTTTTAAACAATTTTTCATCAGCAATGTGAACAATGTTTTAGAGACATGTTTTGGAGAGCTTGCTTTCTACACAAAGGTTTCTCCTCAGCAGATCTTTTTAAAAATTATAATGTGTGATTTTTAGTCTTTTCCAAAGTATCTTTTTTTCCACAGAAGACTGACTGTAACTCGATCGGCAGTTGTCTGTTTATATAGCTTCTAACTGCATTTCTTTTGTAATGATGTGCTGTGCATGCCATGCATGGATCCAAAAATACAATACAATAAATTAGAGAAAGATGATGATTGATTTAAGACACCTATTATTTTTACCACACTCTGCTACTGACATACTGGGACTGCAGTTTTAACCAGGCGTTCCACCGCTATCAGTATCTTTTTAGATAAGCTTTAAATAACCACTGGAAAAAACACTCTGGACAGCTTTATGAAGATAATAACAGCAATTACATCGTGATTCTTTGGGGAGAAGCCCTTAGCAAACCACCAAGGGAAATTTCTCAGTGAGGTGTCCCGAGCCGGCTGTACGGAGGCAGAGAAACCCATCGCGTGGGCAGGATTAATGGGGCCCTTGTTGGGCTGCAGCTGGCGTCGTGCCCCAGCAGGTGGGCAGGATTTGGGCCGCCTGCCTCCGTCAGCCCCCCGTGCCCCTGCCTGCCTCTCGCCCCATCCTTCTGGCAGCTGGAGGGGGCTGCCCCGCTGCTCCCCCCTGCTGCTCCCCTCCCCAGGCCCTGCCCAGCAGCTGGGCAAGGGCTGCGAGGAGCCCCGCTCCCTCCCGTGCACAGAGATCCCTATTTATGGGAATGGCGGAGAGCAGCAGTCCCGGTATGGGCAATAACCATGTGCCGGGATGCTTCTGGGCTGGGGAGGGGGAGCAGCCCCCGGAGAGACAAACAGCGGAGGCCTCCCCAGGCGCAGCATGCCCTGCCACCCTGATTGCGAGGGAGAATTTCCTCCTTTGACACAGTTTCTTTCTTTCAAGGATGGATTGCACGTCAAACAGCTACTAACGCCTCACTGCAATGGTCTTCCACCTGTTTTCTGCTGGGTTGTGCTGGACTTAAGGCATGAGAGGCTCTGGGTTGCAGGCGCAGGGACTCTGCACTGGGAGCCATAGTGTTGCTGGAGTCTTCTTCCGCACAAAGCGCAAGGGTGGGTATTGACTTTTGGCTGTGGTGAGGTTAGAGACTTCACTCTCTGTTTTTCTCCTCCAGGCTCTTTGGAGGGTTACTCCTGCTCAGGGCTAGCAGCAGCAAACGTGTGGAGGTTCCTCGCTGGCGGCGGGGCACGGCCTGGTGTGGCACTGCAGGCGGCTGGGCTGGCGCTGACTGGTACCCTGGGGTGCCAGCTGCAGAGAAGGACACCTCTCCTTACCCTGCCCACGCAATCCCAGTGGCTTTCTCTTGGAAGAACGTTGCTGCTGACAGCAGGGACTGCGTGCCTCCTAAAGTGCCCACTGCACAGGCAGCAGTGGGGTATGGTGGAGTCCTATCTCTGCCCAGGACTGATAACCTGAGGGCTTTACCTATGGTAAAGTTCTTAGGACCATCCCTCCAAGGATGGGTGAGCCCTTTCTTTTGCTCTTTACTCTTCCTAGGACAGCAGTGGAAGTGGGGCTCATCATCTGGGTAATCCCCTGGATTTCTGTGCCCTGGTATCCCCTGCTGCCTGTCATAGCCACAGAGCAAGACCCAAGTCCAATTCACATTTCTGTGTGGGGACATTCAAACGCGTGTCCTGCAGGCAAAAGCTGATGGCCCATTGGTGAGGGCAGGCCCCAGGCAGGAGCAGGTTCCTTCTCAGTGGTGAGGTCCTGCTGTTCCCCAACGATTTATTGAGAGACGCTCCTTAGCCCAGCCAGCAGCCCACCTGCCAGGGGTGCAGAACACTTTCTCACAGCTGCCAGTTGGCAGCTAATGGGTGGCTGGAGCTTGCACAGAGAGCAAGCAACAGCGGTGGGAGCGGATCCCCAGCTTTTCCCGCTCTGGATACTATAGCCCCGCAGAAACAGGAAAAGCAATGACAAAGCTGCAATCTTGTTTCAGGCCTCATGTGAACACTGAGATGCAGAGCTGTGGAAAGCAAGTTTGTGAACCAGAAAAGCTTTGGCAGCGAAGGAGGAGAGGACATCAGGGGTGGAGTGGGAATATCCAAAAAGCATGAATAGCTGTTCCTGGTGGGTACAATTAGCTAAGTCACTGGTTCATTTATATTCCTCTCATACCTAGATGAGTGCTTGCTGACTTTGTGGTGGCCTCCCAAATGTCCTGAGAGTTGTCCCTTTGCTGGCTTCCTCTGGGAATAAATAAAACCGAGCAGTTGACTTGGAGTTGTGGCTATCTGAGGACCGCTACCTTTGTGGGAAAAAGCTTGGCATTACGCATGTGGACAGCGAGCCAGCAGTAAAGCCACAGTGAAGAATAATGGTGCCTTTAGAGCTTCTTTTCCAAATGCCTGCAATTGGGGTTTAAGTTCTGAAAGGAGCTTATTGCTTTCAGGCAGAACTGTTTTACCACAAGAAAATTGGAAAGAGGAGGAAGAAAGAAGAGGGGAGGGGAGAGAGAAAAAGGAGTCCCGTATTGTGTAAAAACAATTGGGACTTAGTGGAAAGTGGAATTGGCTGCTAATGATCTGTGGCTAAGAAAGCATTAAACACATTCAAACTCCAGCCTCTGTGATGATAATACTCAGTGGGTGAGAGGAAGACAACATGAATGTCAGGGAAGTAGGAAAGGGCTATAGCCCTGCCTCAGCGCAGTGTGACTGCTGCCCTGGTTTCACCGCTCAGCCGGAGCCTGACTGCCTGGTGCCCACTGGGTACCAGCGATGCAGTCCTACACTGGCCATTAGCAACTGCTTTCCCGTCTGCTTCTTTTGGAAAAGCAAACAAACAAGTTTTTGTCTAAGATCTGCCCATTCCCCTCAGGGTTCTGCTGAGAGTTCATCTGAAACAGTGTGGAAGGAGCCTTCCCTGCAGCAGGGCAGAATGGGCGTTACCACTGCGGGAACTGGTGGGTAACATCCTATGGCTCGTGTTACACAGGAGGTCAGGCTACATGATTATTGTAGCAGTTCTTGCTGGCCTTAAAATCTACATCATTCTCTGCTTCAGCAAGGCTGACTTGCAGCCTAGAGGCTGTAATGCAGGTTGTTTTTTGGTGAAATGCTGATGTTCGACTCCTCCTGCTGCCCACAACCTGTGACTTTAATTTACGCTACTCAGAAGAGTTCATCTTATGCGCTGGGGTCATACAAACTGCTTTAGTTTTCATTTTGTTTAAATATGTGTAATGCCAGGTACTTTTCTTGTGGCTGTAGCCTCTGTGGGCAAAGAACACCTGACATGGCTCTTTGCACCCCACGTCTGTGGGACAGTTTCTCCCTTGCCCTATAAGTGAACCATTTGCCCTGTACAGCCCTTCTGAGAAGTGGGTCCTGAGAACATCTCTGCCCTATCCTGGTGTCCCTGTGTTGCTTACCCCTGCAGCCTGTACCAGAAGAGTGGGGAGAGCAACCTTTCTGGGGTAATTACATTCCCTGCCTGCAACTTCGTCAGGCGGAAATGAGGAAGGTGAAGGCAAAGGTCTGTCTCCTGTTCTGCAGGAGGGCACGGCTGCCCCAGCACTTGACAAGGCTAAGTGCGAGATGTGGCTCACGTTACCGGGTCAGCCACTGCACCTTCAGGTAAGGAAAAAGCTCATGAGTAGGTTCCACTATCACTTCACAGTTCACACAGTAATGCGCTGCCAGATAGACAGGTTTTGTGTCAAAACCTCAACCCAGTCCCAAGAACTGAAGCCTTCTGGAGTAACTGCTGTCTTTCTGTCTATGTGTATGTCCAGGGCTCAGCCCTGTAAGGCAGTGAGGGTGGCTGTATAGCATAAGCCAAAAGGGAAAGAATACAGGGGTTAGGTAACCAGGCTCCATTTGGAGACTCTCATTTTATTACTTTGCTAGAATATTTTCTAGTTTGATGACTTCAGTCACAAGCTTCTTTGTTTATTTGCTCTGCTGCTAAACTGTGATTTCTAAAATCACTCCCTGTTGGCCATTTTATAATTCTCAGCTTCCCTAATAACCTTAATTTTCTGTCCCAATTTTCTTCTTCAGTGTTAACACCTGCTATTTTATTTTTCTTTGTAAACTGGAAACTCTTATGGTGGAGCTCTCTTTAGTAGATTAGCTATGGTGAATTGACATACCCTAATAAAATCCTGTGCTCAGATACTAAGGAAATTTGAAAGAGGTGTAAACCAGTTTTCTAGTCAAATAATAAAAAAAAAATCAAGCGTTTGACACCGTCCCACACGATATCCTGGTCTCTAAATTGAAGAGACATGGATTCGACAAATGGACTACTCGGTCGATAAAGAACTGGCTGGACAGTCGCACTCAAAGAGTTGCGGTCAACGGCTCAATGTCCAAGTGGAGAGCAGTGATGAGTGGTGTTCCTCAGGGGTCAGTACTGGGACCTGTACTGTTCAACATCTTTGTCGCAGACATGGACAGTGGGGTCGAGTGCACCCTCAGCAAGTTTGCTGATGATACCAAGCTATTTGGTGAAGTAGACACGCTGGAGGGGAGGGATGCCACCCAGAGGGACCTGGACAGGCTGGAGAGGTGGGCCCCAGCCAACATCATGCAGTTCAACAAGGCCAAGTGCAAGGTCCTACATCTGGGTCAGGGCAATCCCAAGCACAAATACAGACTCAGCGGGGAATGGCTGGAGAGCCGCCCTGAGGAGAAGGACTTGGGTGTGCTGATTGACCAGAAGCTCAGCATGAGCCAGCAATGTGCGATCGCAGCCCAGAAGGCCAACCGTATCCTTGGCTGCAGCTGAAGTGTGGCCAGCAGGTCAAAGGAGGTGATTCTGCCCCTCTACTCCGCTCTCGTGAGACCCCACCTGGAGTACTGCATCCAGCTCTGGAGTCCCCAACATAAGAAGGATATGGACCTGCTGGAGCGCGTCCAGAGGAGAGCCACGATGATGATCCGAGGGCTGAAACACCTCTCCTATGAGGAGAGACTGAAAGAGTTGGGGCTGTTCAGCCTGGAGGAGTCTCTGGGGAGATCTTATTGCGGCCTTCCAGTACCTACAGGGCGCCTACAGGAGAGCTGGGAAAGGACTTTTTACTAGGGCATGTAGTGGTAGGACGAGGGAGAATGGCTTTAAACTGGAAGAGGGCAGGTTTAGATTAAACATTAGGAAGAAGTTTTTCACTGTAAGGGTGGTAAGGCACTGGAACAAGTTGCCCAGAGAGGTTGTTGACGCCCCATCCCTGGAGGTGTTTAAGGCCAGGCTGGACGTGGCCTTGGGCAACCTGGTCTAGTGGGAGGTGTCCCTGTCTATGGCAGGGGGGTTGGAACTCGATGATCTTCAAGGTCCTTTCCAACCTAAACCATTCTATGATTCTATGATTTTTTCACTAATGTTGAATAGGATATTAAACAGAAAGAAATGGTATGGTCATTGCAGTCAGAACAGGTTAGTAGTGTCTGGACAGGATGAAAACAGAAGGCTTTCTCCAAGCAGGCACCCTGGAAGTGGCTACCTTAAGCAATGTGCAAACACTCTTACTACACAGTTCAGTCACTGATGTGTGTGCACGGCTTGCAATACAAGTTTTTATAGCTCGTCTTCTTAGCATTTGTTTTACCCTTGGCCACTCCTGGTCTGAACAGAAACAACTTCCTGAATCATGGAATCATAGAATCATAGAATGTTTAGAGTTGGAAGGGACCTTAAGATCATCTAGTTCCGACCCCCCTCCATGGGCAGGAATACCTCCCACTAGACCAGGTTGCTCAAAGCCCCATCCAGCCTGGCCTTGAACACTTCCAGGAATGAGGCATCCACAACCCTTCTGGGCAACCTCTTCCAATGTCTCACCACCCTCAGAGTAAAGAATTTCTTCCTAATATGAATCTAAATCTACACTCTTTCAGTTTAAAACTTGGCCGAGTTTCCAGGAGGATCTGCTCGATTGTCTTGCCAGGCATAGAGGTGAGACTGAGTGGCCTGTAGTTCCCTGGATCTTCCTTTTTTCCCCAATGATGATTTTGAATTCATGCAAAGAGGGAACTGGAAGCTGGTTTGGTCCTTTGCTCAAGTGACGTTTCCTATTATGAACTGACCCCTAAGTCTGTATTCAACATATTCATGAGGTAGGCTGAATGCATATGATTAAGTATTTCTACCAATAGCTCCAAAAAGTCCAATTCAAGGACTCTGGACCTGAACAGGTAGATACAGAAAAACATGAAGTCCTTGCTCCAGAAAACAGGCAGTTTAGATATTGAACAAGTTGTGCCAAGCGGTACAGATACCTCTTCTGTGAGGGCTGTCTCTTTTTCTTCGCTTTAGGTCTTCATTTGACACTCTCTGGTTCTTGCAGTGGATGGCCTGTGAACAGTAATTTCCCATCCATTTACTCCACATGAATCATGAGTTTTCAGAACGCTATAAGCCATTCCATAGTTTATCATAGTTGATCTTTCTCTGAGCTTTTTCCACCTTAAATGTGTCCTTTTTTGAGATGAGGGGACCCTAACTGAAAAAATATTCAAGCTGTGGATGAATCGAGGCATAATTATGTTTTTGTTTTGCTTTTTGTTTCTGGCATTTGAGTTGTGTTTTTGACTGCTGCTGAGCAATGAGCATCAGCTTTCATGGAGCTGTCTATCGTAACCTCAAGCTCTCACTCCCAAATGGTAATTGTCAGCTCAGAGTCCGTCATTTTATCTCACTGTGAATGATATTTGTTCTGCTGCAAGGACAGACCTTCTGTTTCATGTCTTTTGGCCAATTATCTATTGTTACCAGGTCCTTCCCTCTTATTCCATGGCTGCTAAGTTTCTTTAGAAATCATTCACGGGAGACTTTGTTAAAAGCATTTTGAAAATCCAGTTGTACTTTGCTTGACTGGCTCACCTGACCCATATGCTTGTCAACTTCAAAACACTCAAATGGATTCTATAAGGCAGATTTTCCCATTACAGAACTGACATCGGCTCTTCAACCTAGGTTGCATTTAGACATGTATCTTAGGTAACATCTGTCCTTTGTCGCTTTTACAAATTTGGGCACTAGAGTTACTAGCTTGCAGGCCTGCAGCTCTCTGCATCCTCCCTGACATCACATTTGCTAGCCTTCAGTGTTCCTGGTGCCCAAAAAGTTAACGTGGGAGATCACATACCCCTATTAGTGATTCAGCTATTACCTTCTTGGGTTGAACTCTTGGCTAAATACCATTCAGTCCAGAATATTCGTTAGCACTTATGCTAATGTTAGGATAGGATTGTCTTCCAAAAAGGCTTCTAGTGAGGAAACATCCTCAGTTTCTTCTACAGCAAGCGGTGATGCAAATGTTCGTTCTGCTGTTCTGCAACAGTCTTGCCCTCTTTCAGTACTCAACCTGGCTGTCACTGGGCCCCACAGGCTGCCTGGCAGGTTTTTTGCTCTGATGTGCTGGAAGAGGAATTTAGTATTACTTTTGATTGCTACAGCCAACTGTTCCTCACCCCCCCCCCCCCTCTTTTTTTTTTGGCCTGCCTAATTATATTTTTGCATTTAATCTGGCAGAGTTTATGATCCTTTTTATTTTCTTCATTTGGATACAGCTTCTGCTTTTTGAATGATGCCTTCTCAATTCTAATAAACTCTTTTACTTCCCAAATCTTTATCTCACTGCTCCACCACGCTTGGTTCTTTTTATTGTTTCACAAGCTTTTCCTAACAGACAGTGTGCACTGAAGCTCTGCTTTCAGTAGGATGTATTTTGGTAGTCCCTGTGCTGTCCGTAAGGATTTCATTTTCCTAGCTACCTCTTTTAGCTTCATTTTTAACAAGTTTCCTCATTTTTATGTACTTCCATTGCTCAAACTTTAGCACAATTGTAGTGGATTTTTGACCTTTGCTGCTCCAGAGAGGATATTGGATCTAAGCACATTATGGTCACTGCTCTTGAATGGTGCTTTTCCTGTGAAATTTTGACCCAGAACCTACATAGTCTTTAGTACCATAATATAAAGTATTTTGGACACCTGAGATGAACAGAATTTAGGGTAAAAAGGAGACAGCTCACGTACTTGTACCAGTATCAATGGGATTGATTTGAAGACAAAGTGGTAGAAGGGGCTTAAGAAATTATTTTGAAGTATTAAACTGTTATGGAATTTATCACAGGCCAGGAAAGAGGGTAGTGTGGAGATGGATTGCCTGAGGCTAATATCACTGGAGGAGCAGAGCTGGGGTCAACTAGATATGATGTGATGGAGTGACGGCAGGCACTATCAAGAACAAGCAGAGGAAAGGAAATGAGGGATCAGAAAGGTAATTTTGGTAGCAGTACTGAGAATGGATTTGAAGGGTGACCAAGAAATAGTATGGTTGCACGCCGTGGCACAAGGAGATAATATGGCCTTTCTCCATACTAATTCTTTTATGCAAACAAAGCTTCCTCTATGCAAACTGGATCAACATCCTGAATGCATTTGGATAACTGGGCCTCTGTCTGAACCAGTTCATATATTAAAACCAGATTCAAACCTTATAAAATCTTAACCCGAATAACACATGATAGAAATTAAGGATTAGAAGTCGTGAGGAGGGCTAGTGGCCTTGAAAATATACCAGAGTGCTGCAATGCTATGACATTACTTGTGCCATACTGTCTAGAAGATCCTTCAGTACAAGCAAAATTAGCAGAAAAACCTCAGGTCAAAAAGTGGTAGCAGAAGGCTAATCCTTCAATTAATTAAATCATTGCAGATGAACCTTCTTTATGCAAAGGGAGCGAGTAATTTTGCATTACTGTGTTGCACATGTGGGCTTTATTCACTGAGGAAATGTAATCATCAGTCCAGGTAGCGCTTTTCTCCTTGCCTCCCAGCCCCTGGCTTAGAAATGAATGTGTGCAGAAGGGATGTGTGTGGTAGTAGCTATATTCTTTTCCCCTGATTTATTTGGTCCCATACACGCTGAATACATCAGGCATTTGTTTAAGTGTGCCTTTCTGGGTAACTGTGGACTGGTGGAGTATTGAACTTGGTATAATACGAATCTCTCAATAAATAAAAAATCTCCTACTAAATCTCCCTTTATAAAGGCTGAGAAGAGAGATCTGTAGCATTCCACCTGTGTATGAATCGATTTCAATCAGCCTTTAGGAGGTTTCAGGCTGCATTAGCTGTAGGATAGCATAGTGCAGCAGCGAAACTGCCCTCACCTCCCTTATTGACAGGTTTGTTATGAAACATGGAATATTCAGATTGAGGAGATTCATCCCCGTACTGCAGACACCCAGCCTTCAAGTCTATTGTAATGCTATTCACAAGCACACCAGCTTCCCCATCACATGCAACAGGGCACCAACTTCTCTGGATAAAGCCTTTTCTGGAAACTAATTAGCTCTTTAAAAAGGGGTGGGGGGAGATATTTTCTGGTTACTTTTCTTTAGAGCAATTTCTGTGTTTAGGAAAATGGGCCAACTTTCCCATTTCAGAATCCTCTGATTCAGATATGGGCAAGGTGAAAGGTTAGAGGCCTCGTTGTTAATGAGAGAGGCAGCCTCTGATTTTTACACTAATTGAAGCATTTACATTTTTCAGCAGAACTAAAATGCAAAACTAACACATTCCTTGGAGATTTATAACCCCACGATGGATTCTCCTATCCTCTCTCCCTTAATTATCCCAAATTATCTGAACTCTCATGAAGAAGAAAGAAATTAATATTAATATTCCATTTAGAATATACTCTAAAACGCAGTAGAAAATGGAGGCAATAATAATGATAAAGAGGGTAGCTGAGATGATTTGGAATATGTAATCTTTCTTCTCTCCAATGCAGCTTCCTTATACTAGAGTAAGCCAGGAAAACTGTCTTGCATTCATTTAGCAGAGCAATTTTTGTGCTGCATTGACTTCCAGTATATAAGTAAAAGCTTGGTAAAATATTGCTCTGTCTGTTAAATGTAGTATTTTGGCTTTGTGCCTTGATCGGGGAAAAAAAAAATTAAGGATAAAAGAAATTGGATAACTTTTTCTGAAGAGTGTTGGTACATGGGGGGCAAATAGGCAGGTAAGGCTCATCACCGGCGAGTAGACAGGAAAAACAGCAAGAAGAAAGAGCAGCTATAAATTACACATGAAATGAAGCAGAAATTATAGTTTATGTTGAAAGAAAGGAGGGAATTACAGCTATCTGAAGAGCAAACAGTGGGGTCAAATTAATCATAAGTTGCAAATGCTGGATCTGTATATATGGGCTGTAGGCCAGAGGAGAGGGTCTGATTGCATGAAAGGGACAGGCAGAGAGGTACCACAGGGAGGGGGGAAAGAGGAAAAGGAAAAATGTCTCTTCATTTGGAGTATTAGACCCAAGTACCTGATAAACCTCCAGTTAACCACTAACGACTGATGGTGAGTTACAGGTTTGTAATTGGCCTTTGTCACTCAGAGATGGCTCCCAGCTGCTGCCCCAAATTCCTTGCTCCCAACTTCAGGGCATTGGCTTTGGGCTCCCAGTGCCCTGGAAGTTCATCGTTAGAAGATATGAGTGAAGGAGAGGCTTGGTTTTTGTTTAAAGTGCCCTAAGATGGAAAATAGCCTCGAGAATGGTCCTCAGTGGTGGGATACCATTCACACTGAATGCAAATGTATGCCCAAGTTCAGCTTTAAAACTGAAGGCAGTTATATTTATATAAATTATGAGTCCCATAACCACTTCTTCATCCTATTTTGTATAAATTTGTTCTGTGTTTCCATTAACAGACATTCATTGAGAGGAGCCGAAGACTTGCAAAGGACCCATCACTTGTGAGCAACTTGGCTTACGACTGCCTTGGTGTTACGCTGTCAGCTGCATTTAGAACTATGTTATCCGATGAAAGTCATGTTTGATTTCTCAAACAATGTTTTGGGTCCAAAATGTAACATTTTAAAGGCAGAAGGAATATAGACTAACCCCCTACTCTCCTCTCTTTATAAGGCCTTTCTTTCTCACTGTCTTAGTACAACGTTGGCAGGTTGCTGTAAGGGTAGAAGATTTCAACCAAATTGAAGCCCATCTGCAAAGCTGTTCCACACAGCATCGCATGTTGGGCCTGAGGATGGATTGTTGTAGAAAAGACCGTCATATTAAAGAAAAAAAAAACCAACAGACAATGATATTAAAAATACTGAACAGACTTAAGATCAGCTGCAAACTAAAAAAGCCATTTTGCTGTTGCTTTTTAGCTTGAAAATAGCCTTTACTGTTTTTGTAACACTTTGCCTATACTTGTTTTGTTTGCTCAGCTTTCAGAGGCTGTTTGTAAGGAGCATTGAGACATGGAGCTAAGTCTAGAAATACATAGAAGCTGTTCGTGGTCAACATCCAATACAGCTGGGAGTCTATGGTGTGTGGGATCAGGCACACTTACCATCACAGGTGGCTTTACCTCAGCGCTATCTCAAGGTAACAATACGCAGCAACTAGAGGGAGGATGCCGTGAACTTGCCGGGATGGGCGCTGCAGCACCACGTGTTGCGACGCTGTATGTGCAGTGGAGCTGGCCTCGGGGCTGCGGGTGGCAGAGGGTCCACAGCACGTGTGCGGAATTGCACCCGGGGAAGTGCTGCGGAGGAGTGTGTGTTGCTCACGCACCCGCCTCACTGTACGCGGCGACTCTTGGTTATCGTACGCCAGTACAATTGTGGTGTAGCTAGGGGATGTTGTGGGTCAGATGGTTTGGGTTCCTTTTCAGTCTGGAGCATCTGTGAAAGGAGCTTGTGTTTCACAGCCTTCTCCAACAGGCAAAAATATTTGGGAAGGAACACTAGGTCCTAATGCAGTGTTTTGTTGTTCTGCTCAGTATAGTGACATTCAGTCTCAGGCGAAGCAATGTTGTGATCCTGCCTCCTTGGCGTTAAAGTGAGAATGAGAACCAAACCAAACCCCACCGCTAAGGATGTTAGTAGTAGCTACACGGTTTTGGTGTGAATGTGTGTTTTGAATAGTTACTAGTGAATATGTGACCTTTAAACATAATGGAATGGGGAAACTAGATTTTATTTAATTTAGCCTAATGTAACAATTTCAATGTTATGCATTGCGAGAACATTTGCAATCCACCATTGAGAAATAGTAATGTGATGGATAAAGCGCTGGACTGGGATTTTATTCTAGGCATAGCCATAGACTTTCTACATCAATTTGTCCAAGAAAATTAACCGCCCCCCTTAGCCAGGGCTTTCTTATCTGTGAAATGAGAAAGATAATCCCACAATACCAGTCAGTGACAAATACATGAATATTACTCGTATTTACTAAGGAGTTTCAGATTAAATTTTTCTCTTGTCAAGTTATTTCAGAAAAGAACTATGAAGAAAACCTTACTAAAGAACTGAAAGCTGTTACATTACTTGTCCAATGTGAATTGACTGACACACGTTACTGTTGAATGTCCCGTGATGAGAAATTAAAATAATTTGTTTAAATTATTGAACAACTGATTGCTTAAAGTATCATATGACCAAAGACACCTCTTACTGACTTCATAATCACTGAAAAATTCTGCAGCAGTCATAAAATATGATGCATCTTAGTTACATTTCTCATTAATTTTGTTCATTGAGTAAGAGATATGAGGCTAAAATGAGAAAATTTTATTATTAAAACTACGATTTGATTTCCAAATATCTTTTTGATTTGTTCTGCGGCAAACATTTTATGGATTGCTTTCCTGTTCATCATTTAATGAGCAGCAAAATGTTCTGCAAACTGTCACAGAAGAAAATAACACATGTGAGAGGATGAGGAAAGAAATAAGACAGTACACGCTATAAACTGAACAAAATAAATACAAGGTATCAATGCATGCCTTTTATTACATGTCTTTTTCTGTATTGCTCTGGGTGAAAAGAAGTATTCTATGTTTCTTCATGTGCATTAGCATAAGACAGTGAACTCCAGAAGTTGGCTGGTACCTTTTCTTAATTTGGAAAAACAAGACTGTCTTCCTTTTTTCATTCTTGTTTTCATTTCCTCACAGCTATCTCCTGTGCATCACATATAGAGTCTGCAGTGGTGCTCATTTGCAAGAAAAGTGCCACATGTGTGTGCACGATGGTCTGATTGTGAAAGACTTGCCTTCCTTCCCCTTTCTGGAGATCCCGAAGGCCACATTTGTCATATAGTCACTTTGCTATGAGTGTGTAATTAAATGTAAAGCACTTTGGGAGGTTCAGCTGTATAAAGTATTGCTATTGAAATGCAAGTTGTTTTTCTGCAGCCAAACACAAAAGGAAAAAAAACAAATAAAGAGCAACAAAAAACAAATGAAAAGGTTTCTAGGGATAAAAATGTGAACACTGTTAGATAAATAAAACATTAGAAAGAAAGGAAAATACTTCCGGAAAACAAATCAATAAGATAAAAAAAAGAAGAGAAAGTTGACAGGCTTGCAGAAATTTCTAGCTTACAAGCTATTTACAGAGAGAAAATATGATGAATCAAGACACAATCATCAAAGTAAAAACCCTAGGTATTAAAATTTTAACTCTAACTTGTAGAGAGTCCAAATCTTTTCCTCTGTGACATAAATTTGCACAGGCAGAAGAAGCTTCCAATTACAGAGTTTCTTCTGTATTTTACAGCCTTGCAGATAATGTTTGTCCTTTTGCTATCTTCCCCAACTTATGGCTGCTACACGACATATTAGGAACTGGAATTATTTATAAAAAGAGAAAAAAAATAATTAAGGCTTAACAAGCTCATTGGAGGATAGCTCTCTTTATTGACTGCAAGATGACATTTTTGCCATGATGAAGCAGTGGCAGGATTTACCCTGAGTTGTCGTTCGGTGATGGTCTAGACCCCAGGTATTACCCCTTTCAGGTAAATGACCTGACCACAAGGCTGTAGAAGTATAGGCATAATGATGTATTTTTTCTCTCCGTTGGTTCTGGTGGTTTTTATCTGATACAACAGAAGAGGGAGCTGCATGGAGGTCCCCCCTTCCAGGGGAGCACCCCAGCCCTCACACTGCTAAGTAGGCAGTTGAAGAACAAATATGACCACATCCTACTCCTCCTTGCTGTTTTTGGAAAGGGAGCCTGCGTCTAAAACCAGGGACACTCACCTCCTTCTTCTTCCATCCAGGTTGTTTTAGGTTACTGCTCCACCTCCACGTAACCCTCCTCAGCAGAGGTTACCACCCCTGCAAGATCTTCTGAGGGAGCTTCTGTGTTGGGAAGGTGGGGAACAGCTTTTGAAGCAGGGCATAGGCAGACATTGCCTTCTGGCTCCAGCTGTGCTGAGCGCCTCTTTTCGTTTCATTGAAAGTGTCTGGAAAGTAAGTGAAACTAACCAAAACAGTTTTGGTTAGCTATTTTGATATTAAATACAGTGAGACATGATGTCTGGTATACACATTTCCCAGGTAACTTCATAACCAAAAGTTAGTTATCAGTAAAGGCACTCTATTAGGCTCCTAGCTTTGTTTCAGTCTTCAGTGATGACTTCTCATCAAAATTCATGTTCTGAAGGTCCTGGGTTGCTTTGGTAACTTTCTTGTACTGGACCATATTAACTCCTCTTTTTATGTCCCAGTGGGTCCATGCTGAATTGAAACTAATGGGTTGATGGTGGCTCTCTTCACAAAACATTCATGCTTCTCAATTTTGGATTGTTATGTGTTGAAGGCCAAAAAATAACCGAAGTGGGAATTGCCTTTCAATTGTCTAGTTATCCCCTGCACTTTTAGTTATTTTAGATAAAATGTTTCAAATGTGTCAATTCGCCTAGTCTTAGAAGTATGTTTTCACAAAAACTAAATCACAGAATGGTTTAGGTTGGAAGGGACCTTAAAGATCATCTAGTTCCAACTCCCCATAGGCAGGGACACCTCCCACTAGACCAGGTTGCTCAAAGCCCCATCCAGCCTGGCCTTAAACACCTCCAGGGATGGTGTGCTCTCCCTGTCTTCTCTCTGCTTTACAGAAAGCATAGCAACAAAGGTTTCCACGCCAGGAGGATTTCAGAGCAAGAAGTTGGACTACCTTTTCATGTTTTGCTTAAACTTACTTAGTTTGGGCTAAAGTGACTCTCCTGGAATTCGATAGTTTGCTTGAGTAATGCTGTGCACTCTCACTTTATTAGTAGGTATCTGAATTGTTTTGGTTAGACCTGGCAAATTCTGATTGTTAGCTTTGTGTTTCCCTTTTGTTTGGTGAAATAATCCAGTGTATTTTATTTCCTGAACCACATAATCATAACCTATTAAGAAAACATGTCTTGCTGGTTGCTTTGCTTCTTCTCTAGACTGAAATGCAGTGGGAAGATGGGAAAATGCCTCAGCTGAGTTGAAATTAGAGAGAATGAAAGAAACACACTTGCACCATTGAAATCTGGATCCATAGAAGGTAATTTTTACGCTAGCTTTATTGTTCGCGTGTTTCTAATAACCTTCTCATTTCATCTTATTGTGAATAAGGGGAGACGATGTACTGCCTTGAATGCTAGTGCATGGTCTAAGCTCCAGCTTTCATTATTACTTCCATTATCACAATGGATCTTCATTGGCCTGAATTGCTAACATTCTTATAACAACGATAAGACTAAAATGGCTCTACCTGTCATTCACTGATGTGTGAATCGACAATCAAATGATTGATCAATTTTTCTGTGTTTCAATAGCTTCTTTCAAGTCACGAATCCTGAGTTACAGTATAAAATGCTGCAGTTTCAGGTAAGTTTTCTAAGGGATAGGTAAAGTAAATTAGGCAATTAGACCTAATCTTAGATTTAAAAATTGAAAATCCATCAGCGTCTCTGACTTGCAAAGAAAATATATTTCAAAATCTCAACGGAAAAAGTATCCTTACAATAGAAAACTCCTGTAGTCCCGACAACCTGCCTGTGAATGGCTTTCATGAATTTCTAATATATTCTTCTTTTGTTCATTTTTTCAAAAAAACTTTGGATCCTAGAAGCTTTTAAGAAGGAGGAGTTTTGAAAGTGGAGCAATAGGAAGTGCTAAATATTTTATTAGTGACTTATGAAAACATGCTTTTGCTTTATTCCTTTAATAGAAAAAAATCATGACAGTTAGCAAAATAATGAGGATTAATGTACGAAAATGTATTGCATGGCAGCTTCTGAGTAATGGATTTATAAACAGTTTCTTTTTTTTTTTAAATTTTGTGTCAAAATGGATTACAAGAAGACTAGGAAATTATTGTAGTCAGATCAAACAGAATACACAGTCTGTGAGTTTTTCTGTAACATCTACTGCATCCTGACTGAGATCACCCAGTCTTCACCTAGTTCCCTCTCGAACAGGAATGTCATGTTACTTTTGTTCACTTCCTTGGTCTAAAGCAAAGAGTAAAGCAGGTGAAACTCTGAAGAGTTTAATGTAGGAAAAAATGCTTCTTGATTTAAGTTAGGTTTCATCCAAAATCTGTTTTTCAGCGTATTCGGTTCTTTTTGCAGTTGTTGGAGAACCTGTGCCCTTCATGGTGTACAGGTAATGATTTCCTTTTAAACAGTAATACAACTGGAGTTGTATATTCCACAGGTCTGTCAAAACTAAGAAGCAATAAAAAGCTGCAGAAGGAAAAAAAAAAACAACAAAAAAACAAAACCAAAGATAAAGGACAAAAGTGAGGCAGAGACCATCAAAATAGAAAAGTTGAGGCAAACAAAGGCTGGGTAACCATTTTGACAAGCTGACTGGAAGCCACTGTGCTTTATGCTGTGAGGGCTTCATCCAATTTTCACTGGTGGCAGTAGAAAGGCTTAAGTGGGCTTTGATGCAAACCTAATTCGGCCAATTTATTGAATGATTTCTTCATTTTTGTGACACCAGTCTTGTTGCTGAGCAGGGATGAGGAGGAAGGGGATGAGAGGAGGCCAAAGGAAAGTTGACCACACAAATGTAATGTTGGAGGCATTAGACTGCATGGGGCTGTTCAGCCTCCACAAAGAACCAAACTTATTCCCATGGAAACCAATGTTCGAAGATGAATACATAGCCTGGCTCTCAGCAGCTCCCTTTCCTTTTTCTCTTTTCTTCTCCCTTGCGATGTTTTGTTGTTGTTTTTGGTAAAGAGAAAGAAAGAGGCTCTTCACCTCCAAGCAGCTTGAGAAAAGACTGGCAACATTCATTCCACTAATAAGCTGGCAATTAATGCAAAGAGGAATGTCCTGGATTTCTCAAAGAGAAGTAGTTTTCAACAAGAGAAGTAGTTTTCAACAAGAGCTGGTCAAGATGTTGATGAGGTTTTGTTTCTTTTTTTTGTGTGTGTCTTTTTTTTATTTTTTAAATGGGACGTACACTTTCTGGAAAAGGGGGCTGCTAAACTGGTGTTGTAAGTCTGCCCTCACGTGTTGGATTTTAACTCTTCAGGAGAGGAAGTACAAGTGAGCTCAATGGAATTCACCAGATGTATTGTGGCAACACCCAGGTACAGATTCTCAGATCTGCTCAGGTTTTTAATTTTGAGGTTTAGGTGCTGATGTATGTGTAGCAACGGGTTACACACAGAGGGAATACACAGAGGCATGCACCATCCATTTGATGTAGCAGATATGGGTCATTATCATTCTTGCGCTAAGTAGATAATGAATTCAAAGAGAACGTTACAAAGGTGTTGCTGATGGTATCAGTGTTATAATGTGTTGCAACTATTGACTGACATAAAAAGAGACAGCCAAAGGTAGGCTGAAAACCAGGAGAATTATGAACTACCTTTCAGTAAGTAAGGAAGATACTCGCAGTCTCGGTAGTCTGAAAGAAATCCTTTGCATTTGGCTTCTTGTGAGGAGAGTTTCTAAGAATAGGAAATGTCGTAGGGAATAGCGTCATATGGGAAATTTCCAGTGTGAGTCAGCGTGAAACTGTGCTTAGATGGGGCACGAGTGGTTCTGCAGGCTTTGAAACTAATGAAGCCAGGTCTCCTGCAGGCTTGCATCTGGGACCAACTGACTGTGGTGTCGCTGAAAGCCTCAGTGTCTGCTGAACTTTTGGTGCAGCAAGCATCTATAGGAGACCTTTTCTGTCCAAAGGAAGACCTCTTCCGTATGGATCCTCTGGTACCTAAATGATGATCTCATCCTGCAGCCTTTCCTTTAGCAGGGAATAAATTGTGGTTGCCCTCCCTTTTCCCTCTCCAGACATCTGTTTTTACAAAACTTGTAGGAACATAATTGTCTTGAGAGCTCTGCCCCTCTATTCCACTTGGCTGACATCAGTCAGTAGGCTCAAAATTATTAGGGAAACCAGCCAGAAAAAACGATTGCCTAAGCCTCATTTCCTTAGGAAACTAGGCTAAAAAGTTAATATTAGCAGTAACTCCTGAATTGGAGCCACCACTGGGGGAATGCGGCGTGGCACCAAAGCTGTGTATGCCAAAGCGCAGTCTGATGTGTCACTCCCATTGTGCTTTCACTGTAAACCTTCTCCTGGGCCCTGTTAGCAAGGAAACCTTCCTCCAGCTGCTGTGTGGGTGAATGGTCATAGCAGTGTCCTCAGCAGGGGGGAGTCACAGCTTCTTCGCTCCTTGGCTTAAGTGGTGTTTTTGGGATGTGGACCCCTGCTTACCAGAAAGTGATGGAGACCACACATCTATTTAATCCGGACATTCCCTGGCCTTCTAAATGTTCTGGATCTGCACTCAAACTAGCAGTTTGCAATGGGTTTCATGTCCTATTCTGAGTAATTAATTTCCATGAAAAATATTTTTAAAAAATCTTTTAAAAGACCTACATGTTCTTCCCCACCTGTGCATACGAGTGTCAACTTGGTTTAATGTATCTTAAATTGTTTTTTAATTTATTTTTTTAAAGTTTTACATTTTTTTTCTAGATAATGATTTATGGATGTGCAGTGTGAGAAGTGTTTTTTCTGCTGCAATGGGTGGAAACCTGTGTCTCCATTGCTGCCTAGGGTCTGCATTTTTATCTGCACTGTGTCGTTCATGGTATCTAATCTCTCTTTCCTCCTCCCCCTTTCTCAGAGCAGTGCTTAAGAAATTATCTTTGCAGAAAACTGAAATGCTCAGCTCTGTTTAACAATTAAGAAAAGAAAAAAGGAAAAAAACACATTTCACAGCAGACTCTTCCTTCTTCATCACATATGGTCAGTGATAGTCGCCTCACTGAGATCCATTCAACTCCCAGTGTGTTTTAAGAAGTTCTTTATATACTAAGAAAGGCATATGGTCAAAGCTGCTTGTGCTGGTATTTTTACTGTGTGAATATGAAGCGGGGCAATGGCATTGTAACTGCTTTCCAGCATGAGCTTATCTTCAGTATTCTGTTTTATCCTGAGGCATTGACCTTTCTATTATCAGCCTCTCTGAAAGGAAGGAGTACAACCATGTCTTGTCTGTATCATCTTGTTTATGGTTTATATGTGGCTCAAAGTTCTGCCAGAAACTTAGTGTCATTTTACTGCCTGGTTTTACATTCTGCCTGTGATGTACTAATTATCGGGGTGTGACAGAGCACTTATTTCCTATCATAAACCAGGGCTGTTATCCAGGAATGAAATTTTGTTCGCGTCATGAAAGGATGTAACAATATGAAATATTCTCTGAGGGCCGCATTCTGATCCTGTTGACATTGATGGGAATGTTACTTTTGTCTTCACTGTGAGAGCCACATAATGAAAGGCAATGGCATTACAATGCCTGCTTTTATTTTTTATTTTTTTTTAAAGAAGCATTTCCCCACAGTACTGTGAGCACTGGACAGTTGTATACCTCAGCTGAGTACCTGGTGCAGCACTAGCACAGGATATTTAGTACACTAGAGAGCCACAGTCTTTGTGGATGTAAATCAGTGTAGTTCCTTTCACATCAGGGGCAGTGTACTGTTTTATATTATGGGGAAATCTTGCTCTCAGCTTCAAGCTGCCATTTCCTTCCTCTTTTAGAACGGAAAAAGCAAAGAGACTGCACTTTTAATCCATTCTTAGTAACGGGAGGATGGGAGGAAAGAAATAAAACAATTTGGAGACTCTGTAGTAGTTTCCTAGTTCCCTACTAGTAGCACACAATTAATGCACATGACTTAATGGGAATACACTTGCACTCAGCTGCACTTGCCTACGGCAGAAGAGATAATGAAGTATTTCTGCTTATACCATCGCAAGCCCTTACTTGAACAGCAGAAGCACAAGCAGAGACCGGATTCAAACCAAGAGCAAGGGTGACCAGAGGGCAATCTCCAGCCTGGCCAGGGCTGCTCCACACCGCTCCGGGAGACACTGGGTGGTGTTGGACACTTATGCATTATGTTAGAGCCTCACGTTGCTGTCGGTATCAGTGCTTTGTATATTCACAGGCTGATGGCTATTTCTTCCCCCTCTGTGGAAGAGATGACAACATTTAAGGACAAGTAAGAAAGCTGGTCTTTTTAGCCAAATTCCAGAAGACTAGACAGCCCACAGTCTTCAGAACATGTGTGATATTACATTACAGACATTTCTGGTTGTAAGAGCAGAATTCAACCCTGAGCTCATTTACATGATTAAAACGAAGCCAGAATGTCCCACCATACTTTTATAGCACCGGAATGCAAATTTTGATCTACAGTTCCAACTCAGTTCCTTTTCTTACTGATATTCCCCCCATCCCTTTACCCTATTCCTGAAAAAAAAAAAAAAAAAAAAGAAGCCTTTGCGTCTTTTACTTCTGTCTTAAGCATCTCTTTCTGATCTTTTACAGACTGAGCCTTGACATTTTTGGAAGGAAATAGATGGTTCTTCTGTTCTACATATCCCATAATTTATTGGCTTCTTGCACCTGTCAAATGCCACATTTCCTCCCCCTGGGAGCATGCCCCCGTTCATGTAACCCTCCTTCCCCTGTAACTAGAGAAAGAGATAAAGTTACAGGTGTCAGTTAAGCCATGACTGCTTCTTTGATCTTTCCTAGCTAATTTTTTTATTGGTATGCTTCTTCCTAAGTGTTTTTCCTGTGTAACTTTACTTTCGAATAGAGCAGCATTTGTTTTGTTTTCAGTAAGCCTGGAGCCCCAGTTCTGCCTGTGCACCAGTGAAAAATGGAAGTGATTCCCCTGACCTCAGCAGATCACGCTGGGTTAAACCTCATCCGCAAAAAGAGTTCTGGTCTCCCTCTCATCTCGTTCAGAAATGAGATGCCTGTTTGTGTATAACCCTTCAACGTGTGCTTCAAATCCATCCCTTGTTTGGGAAAGCATTCAAATACTTTCCTGAATCAGGCATATAGAAAATACTTTTTCAACAGGACAATTTCATGATAAAAAAAAAATCAGGTGTATTAAAGGAAAACCAGATCCTTTCTTATTTTCTGTGGAAGTGATATACCCTTGGTCAGGACTGGCTCTCTTTCTAACTGATGTTCTGTCGCTGAAAGAGAAGATGAAAGGGTGAAGCCGACATTACTGGGGAGGCCGTTTCCCAGTGCTGTTCAGGAGGTTGGGCACAGTCACCGCCAGCTCTCTCTGCATCACTGAAATGCAAACAGTTGGGCTTGTCTCTGTGCCTTCCAGCTCAGACATTCAGACACCTCAGTGGTAATAAATCCTAAAAAGCACATCTTTAAAACTAATGCTCTCAGCCAAGGCAGGCATTTCACACAGCTTGAGCCGAGCGTCCAACCTGACCACTTTCATTTTTGATTCTGATCTTTCTTTCTCCCTCTGGTTCCCCTGTCCTTGCAACAAGGCGCCGCTGCCTGTGTGAAATGGCAGGAGACTGTCTGCGTTTCTAAAATAGAACCACAGAATCACAGAATGCTTTGGGTTGGAAAGGGACCTTAAAGACCATCTAGTTCCACCCCCCCTGCCCTGGGCAGGGACACCTCCCGCTAGACCGAAACAAATCATTGCTTGTGAGGTTTTCAAAAACCCTGAAAACACTTCCTTAGTTCCTTACATACTTTTTTTTTTTTTTTTCCCCTGCTTGGGAATGCTTTCCCTTGCTTTCCATGCCGAAGCAGCCACTTCGGGGCAGAGCCCAGCCCGGCGCTATTCGGGATCCGCTTCGCCGCAGCAAACCCCCCCCCAGCCCCACGTCCCGTCCCGTGTCGTCGTCCCGTCCCCCCCGCCCGCATCCCCCCGCTGGGGCCGTGCGGCCGCCGGCGCAGCGACACCTGCTGGGGGGTTTGGGGGTGTGTATATATATATATGTATGGGTATATTTGAACCCTCTGTGAAATAGCTATCTCCTTTCAGCGCGACGTGACGGGGTTTAGAAAAATTCCAAAATCCTCAGTTCGGCTGCATTTCCCTAAAATTTGAGTCCCCCTACAGCAAGCGCGGTGGCTGGGCGACACAAGCTGCAGGTTCTCGGTAGCCTATGTTTTCTCATCGGAGCCTGTTGAACTATGGTCTTTAAAATATTTCTTGTAATACCTCTTTGGAAGTACTTATTTTAAAAATGTAAGGAGGATCTATGAGCCTTCTGCTATGTTTGTTCAGTCTTCAAACCTCCAAACACTTGAGAATTCGAATTATTCATCTAGGCTTAATGAGGCTGACTCAGAGTAAAGTTATGTACATAAAAGTCAAGGAGAGGAGGCCTTGATGATACGCATTTTTAGGTGGCTATGGGGTTTTCAATATTAATGTTTATTACTGAACAATTTAAAGGAGAACTCGGGCTGTACCTTTTCGTCAATGCTGGCTACTTCTTGCCTTGCTGCAAAGCAGCTCTTTGGGGGGGTTCTGGGACGTGGAAGTTTCTTTGTGGAAGCACTGCAGTCTGTCAGTGCAAATCTGAGGGCTCCATGTCAGCCACTCTAATCTCAAACCTCTTAAACAGCTCCAGCTGCTACCTCTGTGTAGGTTCCTGCCACTAACCGCTAAGCTCTTACGTCAATGACTTTTCCTTTGCCTCCATTTCCAGTTGATAGAATGGGCAAAACCACTTTGGATGTTAAAAATGACCGGTGTGAAGCATCACCGTGGGCTGTACTGTGATCCCTAACACAAAACGCAAAAATATGGGACAGAAAATTTAACTAGACTAAGAGCCTGCCCATTTCCACATCCCAGCTTGTCTGGGCTCTGCAGGTTGTTTTATTTTCTTGTCTTCAGTTGCCTTTGACCCTCCTTTTTCTGGTCCTGGAGAGTACAAGGAGGCCAATTTGATAGTGGTCCTAGCAGTTCTGGGCAATGGGACTGCAGGAAGGACTGCTGGCCTCATGCTGGAGACCTGAAGAAGAGCCCTGGAGACCTGAAGAAGACAGGCTCTCATACAGCTCTGGAGGGGAAACTGTTCAGATAGTCTGGCAAAGACGCACATGAGCGTGGGAACTTCTCAGTGCTGGTCTGAACTAAACCTCTGGGGACTCCTCACAATTAATCTTACAAGCCTCTCCGGGGCTTTCTCCTGACCTCATCCCTGCTCCCATTCACACATATAGTAAGAAAAATTCCTGTTGAGTCACCCTTAGGAAATGTTCAGAAGAAAAAGCATCCTTTTTTTCCGTAGATGTGCTTTTTGCTCCGCTAAAGCAGCCGCTGGACAAAGCCAGATGCCATCCTAGCCATGCTATGTGGAGGATTTTGATGAACACA
Source organism: Charadrius vociferus (assembly GCF_000708025.1). NCBI lineage: Eukaryota > Metazoa > Chordata > Aves > Charadriiformes > Charadriidae > Charadrius > Charadrius vociferus. Next base: position 922,445 of record NW_009649946.1, read on the forward strand.
TCCAGAAAGCGAGAGTCTCTTCTGGCTTGCCATGGGTGTACAAGGGTGCAACCTCTTGATTTCATTTACACGGTATGAGAAAGGCCTCAGCATCTCTGCTGTAAGAGCAGTGGAACAGGCACCTTTTATTTTTCTGATGATTTTTATGCTAATTTTACTCAGACCTTCAGACACATTTTTGCATATCTGTCTTTATAATTTTGAGCTGGTAAAGGAATTTGGTCAGAAAATGCTGACTGCAGGAAATGGAAAATTTTTTGCAGCAATATCTCGCTTTGATGAAGTAAATACCATGATATACTCAGATCACTCTCATAAATTGAGTATTTGTCCTCCACAGCATGGTTTTGGGTTTTACGCTGTGTTGCAATATTCATACTACAATTATAAAAAATGCATAAACATAGAATTGCTTTTGGAATATTTTCTTTCACAGTAAAGTTATGAGATTATTGACTTTTTATCCTCATTCTACTTGAAGGAAAATTGAAGAATCTGAGAATTCCCCACAAAACAGAAATTCCAAAATTTAATTAGCTTTACTAAAATGACTGTCTTGCCCCTCCTTGCATTACAGGATTTTGGAAAGAAAGTCCCACCTGTTTCTTCACAGCATGTTGGGGAAGAACAGAAAGTAGAAGGACAGGAGAGGGAGGTGTGGTCTGCTAGTGATTTGAAACATAAGGAGGACCCTCCATTCCAGTTTTATCTATAAAACCCTCTCTGGTGTGAGACAGCTGCTGCCTCTGAATCCTTCTACATATCTCTCGAAATCCCAAGGATCCTTCTTTTTTTAACCTGTATTGTATCCCCATTGCCCTTGAGATCCTATATTACAGCTGCTTTCCTCAGAAGAGTTTGATAAGAATATCTCTTTTGGACCATGTCAGTGTTAGAGAATTGCTGTCAAGCATCAAGAGATGCTCTCTCTCTTCCCCTGGGGCTTTAAAGATTCTATTCTAAAATTAAAGTGTTTGGTATAGATAAGATGCTTAGGGTTATAATGAGGTCAAGAGTTGCTGGTGGTTTCTGACTAGATTTTTTTTATAAGTTGATCACATCTCTTGCTGTATTATTTTCCTTTTTACACAGATAAATATAGACAGACCAGATAGAGAAACAGTCAGGAACAGGAAGCTTTTGAAAAAATATTTGGAAATTATTCTGATTGCATTGTCTAAGTCAAGTTGCCCCATTTGATTATGCTGGCATCCTCTGCAATGCAATGTGACATGGAATATGTGATGCAACGAGATATGCCCGCCAAAATGCAATGTGCTTTGTTTTAGTCAGAATGTATTAATCCACTTACTGAATAATTGACCCAAAGAGATTCTGTCAAACAGTATTAAATTATTCACTGGATTTCCAAACCAGCAGACAGTGTCCTTTAAATATTTAAGAATAATGTCAAATAATTTTCCACACCAAAAATATTCTTTTTTTTTGGGGGGTGTTTGTTGAGGTTCCCTGGCTCTTCTCTGTTGTTTAAGGAGGGCAGGGGAATTAAATAAAAGCCACTACGCCCTTCAGAGGTGCCACGTGCACGGGAGGGCAGAGGGCCTCCCACCCACCAGCACCCCTAGAAGGAGAAGCAAATGCTCACCTGGTTTGGCTGTCAGCCCCAGCCAGATGCCATACCTTTAGCACATCTTCACTGCCTTGCCTGTGTGTTTTAAAGCGAAACCCAAATTCTACGTATACATATACATACATTTTACCATGTAGCCTGTGCCGCGGCAGTGAGTTCCCCCCGAGAGGGTGCAGCGTTGCCGGCTGCGTGGCCGAGGCTGTGAAGTGCCCTGCTATTGCCTACCCTCAGGCCTCGCAGTACCACTCTAGGTGTGCATTATGAGATAACAACCTTGCCGGATCAATTTTGGTGTGGAAAATAGGTTTCCTTAAAAAAGGGACACCAGTATAGCAGCATTCAAGTTCTACCAATTACAGTGTCTGACACCTTTCCCCTTGAAGGTTGCATGCTGAACGAGCGCAGGGTATATTTCTGGCTTGTTTAAAAAGGATGAGGACAGGCATCTGATAGCTTACCTTAATTATTCCATTTCCTCCTCCCTATATACATTTCCAAAATCTAATTATAGTGCTCGTGGCCCCTGCTATCAGCCAGTACCCAGAGATTAATATAAAGCCATGGGAAGGACAGCTACCTCCCTTCACGCTTTCCACAACATTGCAAATATATTCCGGCAGTCTTTTGATACTAATATTTTGATACATTCATCATTGTGTTAGCATCGGCAGTGAGCAATATTTACAGTTTATAAGCTCTTCCAGGACCAACTGTTCATATTACTCCTATTAAGTCCATTCAATTTTCCACCTGAATTATCACATTTGTCTAGTCACAGTTTGACATCTATTTTTTGGGGGGGCGGGGGGAAGTGGG
>NW_009649946.1:924999-949608 GCF_000708025.1 Charadrius vociferus
GGGGGGGGAGTTTTGCTTTTAATAGCGAGTTTTATTTAATTGTATGTTTTGCTTCTCCCAAAGAATACACTAGGCAATCTGTTATGTATTGTCAATCAACTAAGATGCACTTGGCTGCATTCTCAGGTTTATTATCTAGGTCCTGATAAGGGGACATTTTTGTGTGTATGCATCTGTGTGTGTTGAGGTGCAATTGCTTATCTGTTCTTCTGCAGCTTTATTTAGATTGGAATTTGCTGCAATGTCCTCCTAAAATGTCGAGGGGTGTGCTCTGTGTGCAGTCAATGGGCAGTGGGCAACCCTCCTCAATAGGTTTGCTATTCCAAGCCACAAGTATTGTCACACTCCCTTCCTCTTTGTAAACAACCAGACTCCAAACATTAAATATTCTTTATTTGTCAAAATAAATAAATACAGTAGTCATTGTCTTGTATCTGCTCTCCCTTAAAGGCACTTAGATCTGGCTTTAGGAGACAGCAAACCTTATGACTCTGCTCAGCCACAGTTTAGTAAGAGGAAGCAAAGACCAAATGGACAAAAATATATAGGAAATTCTTCTTCATCTTCTTCTTGGTATTATTATTGTTACTTAAGGGGCAAGGGGGCAAATTTTACCAGCCTTGAAAATAAACTTTGCAACTCCTTCAAGGACTAAAATGCAAGACTTATGTAGATCTCCAAGCTTTTAATACTAGAGTTGTGACAGACATCATGCCATTCAACATTTTGGCACTTTAGAACAGCAACAGCCAGCCAAGATTTGGCACTGGTCCATCGGTTTGCCTGACAATTGCCATCCCATGGGCTCCTCTGCTATAGCCCCTACTCACTGCACAGGGAAATTCACACCCAGAAAGAGAGCTTGTGAGAGACTTCTTTCTGTATCAAACTCCCACCTTTTTCTCATACTTCTCGTGTACAGAAATGCCAGGGTTTGTGCCTGGTCGCAGTGTGCAAGAAGCGCGTCCAAGGCCCCTGTTAGCAGTCACTGCATGCAGCAGAGGTGATGGACGGAGCTGGTTGGGAAATAAGTTGCTGTTTTATGAGAAATTCTGCAGTTGCAGGGGATTTTTCTGTTAAATGGAGCAGGAACAAACAAACAAAGCCATAGTAATTTCCAGGGGAAAAAAAAAAAAAAAAACAAGAAAAGGAAATTAGGGTCATACAAAAGGCTTAACAGAATAAAAATCTTTGATTCTAATTTCAGCCTTTTAAAAATTCTATATAATAAATGTGCGTATATAAAGGAATTAAAACCATAATATCAAAACAGAAAATCTAAATATTCTTTTCCAGAAATGACACGCTAGAGCACTCTGATCTTCCCTGGATGGTCAATTTTTCTGTGCTTCAGGTTTCACTTCTTGCAGCCTTTTTCCTTGGTGGTCTACTGATATCTCAGGTGGTTCAAGCCCAGGCTTCTCCCTCAGCATGCTGTTCGTACCATACCTGTTGAATGGGGCAGCACAGAGCTATGGCAATGACTGCTGTTTTGAGAGGGACTTCCTCGAGCAACATCCACCTCTGTGGAAGATCAAGCAGACAGGGGAGGAGGGGATGGCAGCGTCCCAAGGACCTGCCCCAAAGGGTATATCTTCCCATGGGAGAACGCCCAGGTGGGTGGAGGCTCTCCTCCAGCCCCAGCATGAAGGAGACAAGGAAGAGCAGTGCTGGTGAAGGTCAGGACATGGATCTGCTTACTGTTCCCTTGGGCAGAGGATCACAGGTGCCTCACAGGCAGCCTGCCCCTCCCATGGATCGGAAGGAGAATTTCTCCCCTTCAGCAGTGGGGTAAAGCCCTGGGGCTGTGACATCCCCTGTAACCCTGCCGTGATGGGCGTCTTGCGAGAGTAATCCTCCCTCTGTATTTGAGTACAGAGAGGTGGAACGATTTTCCCCAATCATGCAGCCAATGGCCATTAGAGCTGGGATAAAAATCTCGTCCTTCAATTTCCAGTCTGAAGCAACAAAACCTACATTCTTCCCAGTACAGGCTATGAGGCAGTGCCTATGGTGTGGCGCTCTGTAGGTAACATTCATTGCGCTGATGAACACATACTGTATAGCTTGCATAAAACCAATGACATGAGTTTGGTGGCCTTGCCTCACCTCTCCGGGCACGCCAGAAGGATGCTGAAAAGTTGCTGGCTATGTGGCAGTCCTACAAACCAAGCTTCTCAGGAGAAAGCCTGCTGAAGCCTTACAAAAAAGCACCTTAAAACTCAGGTTCCACAGCACTACAGGCAGGGAGGTGATACGCCGGGATGTGCTCTGTGTGTGTGTGCACGCGCACTGGTGGGCTAACACCAGCGTGAAGCAAACACCTTTTGAATGACTCGGTGCCAGAGGGGACATGCACAGCATCCCGAGGCAGCCTCAGCGAGACATCCAACTGATTAGATATTGAGGTCAGGCGCTGAGATACCAAGGTCGTGCCACATCCTGCTTTCCTCATCCAGCTGGGCCCCGATAAAATAGCAGCTGGTAAGACCACCAATCAGATAAGGTGGCAATTTTCAACAGTCTCAAATTATTGTTGCAGCAAGGGAGGTCCAGATAAGATCAATCAGACGCTTGAACGATTTAGCCATTCCTGATTTCTCCCCCCACCCCCCGCTTCTTTTTCTCTTTCTTCTTCCTGAAGACAGAGCCTGTCTTGTGAATGCGAGCGCAGGGAGCACTTGCGGAGCCCCACGTCGTCCTCGGAACAAAACGCGAGGGTTGATTTATGGGCTGGATTACCGGATAACAGTAATTCTTTGCTCCTTATGATGTTTTGTCGGAAGGTGCAGTACCCTCCAGTCAGAGCAGCAGGATCGCAACGAGGTTTTTACAAAAGCGGCGAGAGATGGGGGGGGGGAGGTGTGGTGAGTATGGCAGCTCCTCTAACACAGCAGTTAATAAGACACCAGCACATTAATCATGTGACAGGTATTGAGTCTAACAGGGCAAGGCAATAGTTTTTAAAAACAGCCAGTTAAGTTACTACCTGGTAGAAAAAGGCTGCCTGAATGCCACAGGTTGTATGCCACTATTTGCAATTAAAGTTATTTTTTATCCTTTTTTGGTCTTTTTTTTCCCCTCTCTGTTTGGAAGTTTTAAAATGCCTTTTTGGACCTGTAAGAAAGTAAGAGAGAAACCACGCAGGGCTGTGACAGAGGGCTGCGTCTTCCTGTTCCTCTCAACCCGCCGTGCCCCAGGCTGTACCTCGGGCCTTTGCACAGGACCGCACGGTGGTCCTCTCCTGCGCCATCACCCTGAACGCTAGACACAGCTGAGTTATTCCTGAAGGTCACGGCACAGAAGAGAGACTCTGGTGCTGTGATACAACCAGGATATGTTCCTCCTGTTGGGCTTTATGATCAAAGCAGACCTGATTCTCAGCTGCAGCCTAGAGATGTGGTTCCCCGCTTTTATGTGACTCTCCAGGCAGCTTTATCGTACCGGACCATGTACGCCTTTGGCCTCTTTTATCACCACCTGCCCAATCGGAAGTGGCAAAGTCAAAGGGGAGGAAGAGTTGAGGTAATCCTGATGCACAACTATAGATGAGGCCATACCTGCTTGGTGTCCTTTATTTAAAGGAGCTCCAGTCACTTTAATCCTGCGGTTACCGATGTTCTAACACAACTTATTTTTCATTGCTAAAACCTGTTCATTATCAGAAAAACTATAAAACAAAGGAAGCAAACATTACTAAATGAGCCATTCCCATGATTTTGTAGGCTTTCTGAGTGTGCACATGACCTTCATTTTGAGCTTTTGTCAAACACCGCTTGCCATGACAAGTTGGGAGCATTAGGCAAGACCAGAGCAGACAGATTAGTCATATCTGACTCAGTAAAGTTTTGTCTTACTTTCTGTATGACAAATAAAGATTTCCAGGACCATATCTCTTGGCTACTACTGTATGATGAAACAGGTCCTTAAGGTAGGATGCAAACAGATGTCACCATTGAAAAAGAATCATAAGAATTGCCTTCCCAGAGGACATCAGAAGTCCATCTTGCTCATTAACCGGTCCCTGACAGTGATCAAAGCCTGGTGTTTCAAGGGAAGATAAAAAAATAATTGTAATAAACAGAGAGAAAAATGCACCTTGCTCCAATCTGGTGCTATCGGGAAAAAATGTTGTTTTGACTCGGGACTAATCATCAGGAAATGCCAAGCAAAAAAAGATGAACAGCATAATTATGTGGCTCTGCTGCTGAGAATCACAAAATGGAGTTTCATGGTCAGTGCTGGCAGTGACTACAGTAAGCACAGCTTCCAGGGGGTGGCTATGTTTGCAAGATGCAGCCCCTAAATTTGGGAGCAGATCGTGTAAGTAAGACACCTGACTTACCTGAGAATCTTCAATTTCAGGAGGACTTGTGGTCTGGGCTGAGGAGCTGCCTTTACTCCAGTGGATACGACAATTGGTGCACCTCAGTACAGCTTTTTTCTGAGCTGATATTTATGAGCATTGCTCCTCTGGAGACAAGGAAACCATAGTGATTCTCAGCAGCTGAAGACCTGACCCACAGTTTTCAGATGTTGGTGTGTTTTACCCTTTCAAGGTTGCAGTTTGCATTTGGAGGTCTTTGTGTTTGCTTTTACAGACTCGAGAAAGTATTTGACAGTAGCAGTGCTGAATAATGGCTGCACAGAGTTCATGATGCTAATCAGATAATTTTTTTTATTATGTTTTGTTTTCCTTTTACATATTTTTTGTGCCAAAGTGTTGAGCTGAGACTAAGGAAAATATTCCTAGGAAATAATTTCTCTAGCAAGTTCTGAAATATTTTGCTGATAAATAATTTTAAATTTATTTTATGTTCTCCCAGCTGTTGCCTCTCTGCAATTTCTCTTCCCATCCTAACATCAGAATATACTGCAGGTTACAAGGTAACTGAGGGAGATGCCTGAGCTAGTTTTAACTGGGTGGTAGTTTGAAATAGCACTGCTGCAGATATTTCTTCTTGTATCTAAGCCAGTTTAAAGAAGTTGACTATCTCTACTTCACACTGCTGGCTGGGATGTAGATATACACTTCCAACCCTTAGCCAATTAACAGAAAATATTGACAAACACTCTCACACGTTAGTATTTGTTTCTCAGTGAAAAATCCTTCCCTAAGTACGTTGTGGTGTAATTTCACTTGTAGCTGAATAAATGCGAATATAACTCATGCAGTCATGTTTGCCACCCATCTCTGTCTCTCCAGAGCTCTATGGGAAATCCAGGGACACTCCAGTTCACAAGAGCAGTGTGGTCGGCTGAAGATGCTACTGCTGCTGCTGGCCCCGCCACCCGCGTCCTGGCCAAAGCGAAATCTTGGCCCCATTGAACTCACGGACAAAACTCTCGCTGATTATTTGTAGGACCAAAATATATATTGCAGCAAACACTCAGAGTACACAAAGAGTGAGACCCTCTCCCAGAAGCAACTGGACTTTGCAGCCAGACTGTTACTTTGAGCTTTGGTCCTAAACAAATCACTCTGTCATCTTGTCACTCTTGCCCAGTATAGCTCTTTTTTCACTGAATTGTTCTGAGCATATGATATAATATCAAAATTAAGGAAGGTTTTGTTTCTGTTTTCCACACTTGACATTTGGATTATGTTTGCTATTGGGTGGGGTTTTTTTTCCAACAGAATACAGAAACACAGGGAAGCATGAAGTTGTCTTATAATTGCCAGAGCACAGATAACTTGTGAAGGGTTTAAGCTCCCCTAACTCGCAACCAGACTGGCTAGCTTCTCACCTAGAAGCCCTGCCTGCAGTCCAGCCTTCTGACTTCCCAGGAGTCCTTTCCCTGCAGACACTTGCAAGCATTAGATAATTTCCTAATTAGCCTGAATGCACTCCGATGGCTCTGTTTTAGTTGCGTATCCATGCTTGGAAGCAGCCACTCTGGGGCAACAGGCAGTTTTCTCTGAGCCAGAGCTGTCGTGCAGTGGAAGCAGAGATGGACAGACAGCTCACCTCCACCTCCTTCCCCAGGGGGGTCTGCTGAGTTCCCTGAGGGACTGTGCTGTGACACCATGTAGGAAGGCAGAGCCCCACTGCTTCAGGACTGATCCCAAGGGCAGCAGGCACGTAACAGCTCCTACTCCCTCAGTCTCTTCTCTGTGGCAGAGGAATATTTGTGGCTTAAACCTCAGGAATATCTAGAGTCCTATATGGTCAGTGGAGACTGAAGGGGTGATTAAGTTATATGGATAGATCACCCTCTGGAGACCTGCGCTTATTTGCACTTGCTAGAAAATGTAGGAATCATCTGGCATCAGAAACCTAAAATTTTCTGAGGCAGCACCTCAATATGACACTCCAAGCAGACGGTCTGGGTTCCACTTTTGGTTAGTAGGCTAACAAATGGTCTATAAAGAAATAAAAAAATAAAATAAAATTTAAATTAAAAAAAGGGAGACAGCGAAATCTTTCAGCAACAAAAGTCACTTTGTCTTTCGTAATTCTCAGCTCTTTGAAAATGCCTCAAACTTTCTTTTGGTAATTGCTATGCAAACATTTTTGATGTCTGTGCAAAAACATCTGGAAGCTTACAGTGGCATCTGGACATAAATATTAAAAGATCAACAAAAACCTGATGTGAATTAGCCATGTGGATAGCCATAAAAACCACAACCACAAAAAACTGCTCCAAGTCTTTGGCTGCAAAAGTGGATGCCTCCTCACTTGTTTTTACTGTATTTATGAACTGATATTCAAAAAGTGAGCAGTTGTGACTAATGGTTGGGTTTTCTTTCGTTTTGACCGCTCTTAATCAGACTAGAAACTCCTTGGCCTCATTGAATGGGTAGGAAATGTCCCTCACTCCCTCTTGAGGCCCTCTGCCAAATTTTTGGTGTTCTATGTGAAAGTTTTCATTCTGATTGTGAAATGTGTGCTTGCAAGTCTCCTTCTCCTGCTGGACACAGCCTGGACTCCCATTAAATTCGTCCTGTGGAACGCAGTGCCATGGGCAGAGCTACCTGAGAGTAATTGCTGCGGGTGCTCGCTGCCCTGTGCTATGAGAACGGTGGTTTTGGTGTGCCCAGGTCTGGCTCCAGCATTCCCACTGGGGAGAGGTGCTGTGAAGAGAGAAATGTGACTTTAAGGTCCTTTTCACATAGGGTGGCTGAAGGAAAACAGCAACCCCCATGCAGCTCTCACAATATCAAAAAGCAAGCTAAACCAATAATTCCATGATTATTTTTCAGCTTATGGAGTCTAGTCTCATGACTTTTGAGCCTCTCAGGTTGGCAGTATTGCAAGTAGCTTTTTCAAAAGTGACAAGGACATGGGGACACCTAAATCTCTTTGCTTTTTAATGAGTCTGCAGTGCAGATAATCAAAGGTTTTGGAAGCTGACAGGAGTCAAGCATGTAAATGGGTTTGATAACCCAGGTCTTATTACCTTGATTTTCTCTTGGTAAAAACAGAAATAATAGCTTTTTTTCCCTCCAGAAGTGAATACATGAAAGATTGAGCAGTGTCAGTATAATAGAGATCCTTTACGATTTTCCAAAGAGAACTGGAAAATGCACAGGTCAGTGGATATGGATCAGCTAAGCAATGCTGGATCTTCTAAGTGCCATCACTTGCTCTCGTCTCATTTTTTTCTCACTCTGACTTTTTTCTTGCAGGTCTCTTAGCTTTGTTTGTGCTTTCACTGCAGGCTTCAGTGCTATTCACCTCGTTCTCAGGAGTGGACAACTGCAAGTCATATATATCCCACCAACCAAGCTGGACTGCTTATGGAGTGGACTTGTTTTTATAACGGTATTTCTGTTTCTTTATTTTCTGAAGACATATGTCGTATTTCATGATGGAAAAAGAAATGCTTTAACTGGCTGTTGCCCCTGCAGTTGCTAACCCACTGGGATATTCTGGATAGGACCAACTGCAAGGTGAACATATTGTTCTAAAAGACTTTCAAGAATGGAAACACACAGATGTTTGTATTTGATTTCTGCCCTAATATTTGGTGAGGACTCTATAATTTAAATAAAAGGGCTCATTTTTCCCCAATTTAATGTCTTTTTAACAGTGTGGGAGTTATAAACATTATAATAATTTTACCACTTTCATATTTAAAAATATGCCCTCTAAGAATTTACATTCAAGATTTGTTTTTCTTCAGATGTGTAAATAACGCATAGCAATTTGCATCTCATGCATAATTCTTTCTCCTGTTGAATGCAAATTAAAAAATAATAATAATCCAGCCCCCAACCCCTTTCATTTGCCTTTTTTCCCACCTCCTCATATTAATGGCAAGTTAGCTGGCTAATTCTTCCAAGGAGAATTTCGGGGGTTTATGTGTGTTTAAAAAATTGTCTGACTGAAGTTTTCTTCCACTGAGTAAAAAGAAGCCTAGAGCTGATTAATAGTGTTTCCTTTTCCAGTCCTAATGAACGTTTTTCAGGTTTTATGCATCCCAGATGAACCTATTTTAAATAGTGTGTGTGTATGTGTGCACGAGTGTTGCTCTTTCTTGGGATTTATCCAAAATGAATTTAGTTTCTTGGTGCCTTGTAGGACAATATCGATGCTGGCTTAATCAATTTCAATTTGCTGTTAAACCAGAAACGAAGCATTTATCAGGATGAGCCAGGAAGGGCTGAATGGACATTTCATGTTGCTGAGGATGTTTTGTGGAATTTGCTCCAGGAAGTTGCAGGAGCTCCGAATTTTCAAGAAGCTCTTCTCTGACTTGCACTTACCACCTTGTCTGGATACGCCCTCAGGGCAGTTTTACTCAACAGGTTGCCTGCGCTGGCAGTTTCTGTGCCAGCTGATCGGTATCGCGGGTCTCAGCCCACTAAAAATACCTTCTCTGGAGAGTCTTGCTGTCTTCGTAAAAATGCGACCGAAATATCTCATTGAATCATCTTCCTTAGCTCAGACCGGCTCTGCTATTTACGTCTGAAGAGTCACTTCTGCCTCTCCGGCTGCTTAACGCTGAGAGCTGGAGCCAGCCTGGGCAGACATGCCATGGTGCCAGCAGCGGCAGGAGCTCTCCGGGTGGATGAGACCCTTCTGCTGGTGCCGTGAGCCCCGGCCCTGGGTGTTGCAACCTCCCCAGCTCCTGGAGGCAGATGGTGTTTCTGTGATCGGCTCTAAGCACCGTGGCAAGCAGTGGGTGAGCGTTTCCTCCGCTGCTGCCTGATCACAGGGATGCTAATTTTAAGGCGCGAGGAAGAGCAGGGAGGTGATAGCAGGACGGTCCCAGCTGTTCATCCCAGGGAGGCGAGCCGCACTTTTATTTGGAGAGGGAAGGCAGGAACTGCCGTTTCACTACACAGGCTGGGGAAGTGGGGAGGGGAGAGGAAAACTTTCCTCAGATTCCTGTTCCGTTTCAGAAAAGTATTTTCAAAGGCTCATCCTCTCTTCCCCTTCTGCAGGTTATATTTAGTTTTAAGCTCTCTTGGCTGCTGCATTGATAGCTCCTTACCATTTCCAGTGCAATTAATCAGAGCAGGTTTGATTATGCTTTTGTCTCCAATTATGTAAATCAGTATCCTTCTGTCTAAAATCAGGAGACCTGTGCTGCCTGGGCTCACTGCTGCCCATCCCATCCCATCTCATCCCATCCCATCCCATCCCATCCCATCCCATCCCATCCCATCCCATCCCATCCCATCCCATCCCTCCAGCACAGCCAGGCAGCCAGGCATGGCCAGATTTGCATGGGGGCCTTCACTCCTGTGCTGAAATGATGCGGAGGAGGGCTGAGGCGAAGGATGAGGCAAGCGTTGTGGCTTGATGTGAGGAGATGTGAGATGGATGAAGCCACCATTTCAGGGAGGCTGTTACCCGCTTTCGTGCTGCAGTACGAGGGGAGATGCGAGGGGCTGGAAGGCTCTGCCCTGCCTGCTCTGCAGCACAGGCAGCCGCATCACTTACAGTACACTTCTTCAAAAGCTGCTTGAATACAGTACAGGGTAGCGCTCATGCAATATGAACTGAGAAGAAAAGAGTAGTTTTGGATAGAAAAAAAATATTCACAGTAAAGAAGTGAGAGTCCCAAGGAGCTCCAGGTCCCAGCAGCCACTTTGAACAGCCCAGGGGCTGCTTCCGTCCCGGTGTCACAAGGAGCAGCAGCCATGGGAGCCTGGGGAGAAAGCATAAGGGCTTTGGCCCTTACTGTGGGCCTGTCTGGGTCACCCTGAGGCAGCCAGGCTCTCACTGAGATCAGTGGTCGTTTTGGGAGAGCATGAGCACAGGAACAGCTGTGAGGATGCGTGACACCTTCTGTGTATTTGGAGAGGTTAATCGAAAGAACAAACTGTAATTGCAGGAGTCCCCAGCATGGCTAGGCTATAGATACTGCCTTTACTGGCTCTTCAGCCTTTGCTTTTTTTCCTTAATACTTCACTGCCCATGCATCTGGCTAGAAGTTATCTGCCATTTTAGAGTGAGGTGTGCCTGCGAATCTCAAAGCTCTTTAAAAATATATATATAAACTCAGCTCTCAGGTGGGAGTGCCTGCTTCACAGGGTGGTCGTCTGAGGTGAGCAGGGGTTGAAGTTATTTGACCCAAGACTTGAGAGACAGAGCTGCGCAGGCAGCAGGGCTGAGGGACTGCAGTTCTTAATGCGCGACTCCAAGCACTTGTCCGTAATCCCTCCTTTTCAGTTTGTAGCAAATGATAATTTATAACATTGCCTCTTAGAAAAGTGAGTGCATTATTGCTCTCCGAAGCAACCCAGGTCAGAAATCTTCCTGTTAAACTAGCTAAAACTGCAGAAAATATTTCTGAAGGACAGACACACTATGCGTCTTTTTCTTCCACCTGCCTAAACACTGGGCTGTGTGTTTCTGTTCTGATTTTAAACAGGACTGCTGAGTTGCAACTCCAATTCAGCTTGCAGGGTGTAACATTTGATTTTGCTCTACCTTTGGTTAGCAGATCACATCCTTAATACACCCTTACTTGCCAAGCCAGAGTTCTGTAGGCAGAGATGAAAGTAGCCGGAGACAACACGTTTCCTTTGCTCATATAGGAGAAGATGAGAAGTAACATGATCTTGACCTCTGAAAGTCAGGGACAGCTCTGAGGGTGGGTGACTTGAGCCAGGACTTCTGCTGATCATGTAACAACAACACATGCTGGTGCCGTAACATAGACATGGATTAACTCTTCAGAGGGGAATGTGTTTTCCCAGTTGGCACTAAATTGCATGGAGCCCTAACCCCTGTAAAGCTAGAATTAACTGGATGAGGGTATCCTGTATGGTTTGTAATTTTAACTGGTTTTTTTTTTTTTAGAGGAAAAAACCCAAGCTGATTCTTAGTAGATTATGTTGCTAAATATTTGGGTGGAGAAGGAACTCCTTGAGTGAATTACATCTTCAGATGATGTCACAAGGACCATCACTTCAGGGGTTTGTTGCTCCCTAAGTAATGTACCATCTGCCCTTTCCCAGGAATCTAGTTTTATACTATCGACAAACAGCAGGAGAGTGAAAAATATCATCTGCAGGACATAGTAAACTCACACAAGTAAATGTGGCCATAAACTAGAGGTTAGTTAGTGCATTTACAGATGTTCATGCTAATCCAGATGCAACTACTGTACCTCAGAGGTCTCTCAAATGTAGTGCAGAGGCTGCTTTGCCATGTTGCATGGAGAAGTGATGAAGTCCTGTGATGCTGTTGTTTCCATCTTTTCTTTTTTTTTTCTCCAGCTGCTAAATTATATTATAACACACTAAATAGACCCTCAATATTTTCCTTATATAAATTTATCATGTAGCAATTACTGCAGTTAGACTCGGTGCAGATATGTGATTGTAAATGGGATGTGGCAATCAGTGTAATTAGAAAAGGAAAAGATGTGCCTGCAAAACAGCCTCTGCATTGCAATATTGCCCACACTATAAACACCTCACCACGTGGTGTGTCCCTTCTCAGTTACACAGAGTAAGTCCTGTGTTGATTCAGGCTTGAATTACACAGTAAATCTTTTTTGTGAATTTATAGACTGCCCCTTTGAAGGCAGAATTGTGCCAGCCTATTTATTTAGAGTCCTTTTTTCACTGCAGCAGCATGCTTTTGAGATGTAATACTTTATGCGCAAAATCCCTGAGTGACAGCAGCTCTGCAAGCTCATGATACTTATAATACATTATATATTATCAATAAAATGTTGCAAGACATGTCATAGATCTTATTAACATAACTTTAAATTATGGATACAAGTTTGACCTATCTGTTGATGGATTAGAAGCAAAACTTGGATTGTTAAACAGAAGTAAAAGGCTCAGGGCATCATTAAAGAAATTGTTTCAAGTAAAATGTCTGTATTTCACCATAAAAAGTCAAAGCATACCCGAAAAGTTAGCTGTCCCCAAGGCAACTTACAAAGTTTGAAGAAAACCAGAAACAGCTTTCAAGTCTTCTTTTCCCCCCCCCCAATTACATTTGCCATTGCCCTGATATTAATTATGATCCAAATTGCTCCCAGAGACCTTGACTGCCCTAAAATGGTTTGTTCTGTCCCTCTCCCCATCCCCCAAAGCAAACTGGAGAAAAGAAGCTCTGAAGTGCCAGGAGAAGCAGACAGTAACCTAACCTTTGGATACCAGCGATGCGTAGGTTGCCTGCCTGTTGTGTCCCAGTTCGGAGTTGAGATTCATTATGTCAAGACTAGAGAGCGCAGTGACAAGGAAGGTCCAAACAGAGATTTAGAAGTGACTCCTCAGACATGCAGGAGTCTGTGCTGGCAGATTCAGCTGCAGAATTTGGATGTTAGATCACAAATGGATCTTTTACAGATTTTCTGAGAAATATCTAGGATGTTTGTGCATGCTTAGGTAGCTTGACTAGTTTTAATTTATGGAGCGGTTGTTTGTTTTTTTAATTGTGGATCCTTTGCCACATCTTTTCATGTTGCTCTCTTTGTGTTGGCACTGTTCTCAGTTTGGCAACAGGGAAAAATTTAAGGCAAGTAATTCAGATGACTTGCCTGAAATTATGTAGTAGAACAAGGATAGGGCCAAGAACAGCTCATCGATGTCTTGTTTCCTAGCCCTCTGCTTTATTGGAAATACTCCTTTTCTTCTGAGTGTCATTAGGAGTGGCCTCATTTTTAGGATGTGAACTTCTGGTTTAGGGCAGTGGTGGTGTTTCCTTAGTCTGGTAAAGATAGGAGCTGGAAGGCAAGAAGCCCAGAAATAACTGCCTTTTTGAATTATTTCTATAATATCATTTCTGGACCAAGTACAAAACCATGACTGAGAGAGACCTCTTCCATTGACTTGGGAGGGAATGGAGAGAGACTTTCAAAAGAAGTGTGTCCAGCTGGTGAGTAAGCTGGCACGCACCACTGAGTCGTTAGTAATGTTTATTCTATTAGAGTGGACAGTCTTTTGCTGTTGACGAAAAAGCTAACTCAGTCCATTACACATTAAATTAAGAGAACACACACATGCACTGTAATCACAACTCTCTCTCCCTCAGCACTGATCAGTAATAATTACCTTTTGGGTAGGGGGTGGAAGGAGATAACCTAAATACTTTCAGGTTAATTATTACTCTCCTGTGCTCAGAAAAATCCTAGCATTTTAACAAAAGCAACCTTTCTGTGCCTGAGGTCCTCTGAGACCTGAAGTTGGCATCAACAAAAGAACATATATCTTTGGACAACAGCGCTATAAGTCATTCTGCTGCTTTGGTGTTTGTTTGTTTGTTTGTTATTTTTTTTTTAATCTCTCCCAGAGTGATGTAAAAAGCTTTCTCTGATGAGTTTAAAAATGTTAGTTTTCACTCCTACAGTCTCATATACTGAATAAATAAAGGTACAAATAAGAGCAGCTTGAGCCTTGCACTGGACTTCCCTGTCTCTTTCTGTTAACCTTAAAGTTCACTGTGCTGAAGACTAATAGCGTCTAGTTGTCAAGAAGCCAGAATAATGACATTTTGTGCCATTATTCTAATGTGTTTTTCACTGTGCATTTTCTTTAATTATTTGCATGAGTAATATCATTATGCATTCATGCCAATACAATTCTGATAATTAATTTACATGATGGCAATTTCTTAATGATTTTGATGTCAAAGTTAATAGCAACATCTGATGGTTGATCTGTCGGTACTAACATAAATTTAACTTTTAATGTATTAATGCCAAAACCAACAGCAGCATCAAATTACATTGGAGAAAAATAAACATCCACTGGGTAAAAACTTCAGTGGAAAAGTCTTGATCCTTACCCAAGGTTTATAGGTTCAAAATAAAACCAAGGCTCCTAGACATGATAAATGTCAGATTTTTACTTTATCTTGCTTTATTTATTTATTTACATCAATAATATTATCGATGTCTGATATTTAAGAGATCAAATTATATGATAGCATATAAAAGATGATGTTCTCTTGCCTCCAGCTTCGTGCATATATTCCATATTTTAAAATGAAATAATACATTAATTCAGCTTTTATCTTTCTGTTTCTTTAAGCACGAACTCTAAACTGCTTTGCAGTGGGGGAAATTAGGACTGCTGTCTGAACCTGGATTTGAATCTTGGCCTGTGATTTCAGTTTGCACTATGTGGTAATAATATTAGCAAAGTAGATTTTATGTGGAGGCAAATATTGTTAATATCAATAAAACAAGAAACAGAGCAATGCATAATAAGGACTGAGATCAATATTTTTAGTACATTTTTGCTATATGGAAGTGATGCATAGATGAAGAGATAATTGCATGTGTAACTATACATGTACATATCTTTTTATATAGTCTCATGTAAGTATTACAAGACAATTAACACAGAATAAAACGACATTCTTCAGTCTTTATCCAGGTGCTCTGAAGATCTCTTTAGAAGTTTATAGGCATTTTTATTGACCAGTTAAATATTTTAGTACACCTTAGTATTGAAAAAATGTATATGAAACAAATTATGATAACCATAAAATGGTGATGGTTGTTTTCCCTTTATTTTTTTAATCAAAAGCAAAGCCTCGTTCCGTGACACAGTTGCTAACATAATATTTATTTCCAACTGCTTCAGCCAGTTAAATGTATAGATGAAATGTTAAAAACCATTACAAATAAAATTGATCCTGCCATGCATTTCAACCTTTTCCCCAATTGGCTTTTCATCAATGATATCCACCAAGGGAGTGCACATTTCATTTTATATAGTGAGGAGATAATTACACCACCTCAATTAGACCTTCCATTGCTGGACTGTGAAGAGCGACTGCTGCAGACTCAGATCATTTGCCTCTAAAATGCACTGCCTTTCCTTCTTCAGTGTACACAAGCAGGCTGTCTGTCCCTACCTGCCGAGCAAGAAGACTGTATGTCTGATTGCTTTTAGCCTGTCTTATCCTCGCTCTCAAAAACATGGGGACGCACACATGCTTGAAGCCAACACCCCCCAAACTCAGACCTGTCGGTGGGGACCTTTTGCTGTGCCCGTCCTGTGGCGGCGAACGTTGCTCCATCCGCAGACAACTTTTGTTGAACGATTTTAAAAGTCCCCCGCTGGCGATGGCAAAGGTGCAAAGAAGTGGCAAAAGGAGGCCAAGGTGGGCAGATCGCTTTCTAAATGGCTGCTTAAAACAGTTTACAATGCAAGGCTAACTTTGACCCTAGTGCACAGCTGTCGCAAGGCACGTAAAGCATGCAGCTGCGTGGCAGCCCTTTGGCACAGGCACCTCTGGGAGCTGGTGGCAGCACAGCCTCTGCTCCCCCTCCTGTCCCGCTGGCTGCCTGCCCCTGCCCAGCCAGCGCCCCAAAAGCAAGGTCTGGCCCCTGGCACAGAGAAGGACCCGATGACTGGGGATTAGGTCCCAAGGAGGTGGGAAGGGGAAGGGATAGGAGAGGCAGCAGGCAGGAGCAGATGTGGGAGCAGGAGACGCCTCTTGGGAAGAAGTTGTCCTGTGTAAGGGGCCTTCCAGTAATGAAAGCAGATAGTCTACTGGGAGGGTGACATGAGCGAAGCCAAGTGGCTATGTGTGGTGCTAGTACTTTTGCAAGTGTGTATAGGTGATCTTTGCCCATGCATGTGCCGTCTTGTGGATGCACACCATCTGTACACCCACGGGCTGAGGTCCTCCCTTCCTCCCCTGCTCTTCACTTCTGGTGAGCGTGCTGGGAGGTAACCGTCTGAGGCTTAATTCCTCACACACGTTTCTGGGGAGCTGTACCTTGGAAGGTCCTGTGGATGTGAGGGATGCACTCCTCCTGTTTTAACTTTGGTCCAGGCAGATGCTCAGCAAGTAGGCCAAAATGAAGTTAATCTTACTGTGTGAGGCTATCAGTGAGAAATAAAAAAAAAGTTTGGCCGGAGACTGGACTGATAAGTGGATGAAACTGCATGAACACAGCAGAAAATCTGACTACAAATCAACCACTTTACACTATAAATATCTGCAGCCATCAGGGCCCCTTGAGCTCTCCCTCCATGGCAGCTGGCTGAGCAGCGGCGATCTCCTCTTGAGCAGGGACGCCTCTCAAGGTTACCCCTCGAGACATCCTTTACCTGACACCAGACATCGGTGGGTTGGTACATGGTATTTTTTGCATGCATGCATGCATGTAACATTTAAGATACGTATAGTAAGCTTAAGCAATAATCTTTGCATCCCATACTAACTTTAAGTTTAGTAAATGGAGAATATTGACTGCCAATCCATCTGTATTTATTAGATATTTTACATAACTAAATTTACTGATTAAAACTTGATAAACTAACTACTAGATCAGATCTGTCTGAGTGATCTCTGACTCTTCTCCTGCAACAGTGGGTTAAGACAGACAATTTTAAGTTGTCCTAGGCAATATACCATGAATGTGGATGTACAGCTACACAGCCGCAAACTCCTGTAAATGCAGTGCTCTGGTGGAGTACAGAAGACCATGGATGAGAGAAGATGTCTGAGAGCCCTTGGACTTCAACCACCCGTTGTTAAGGCACACACATCTTGTAGCACATCCAGATGTTTGCACATAAGCTGGGCCCACCTTAACCTTTTGTTTTTAAAAGAGCATTGGGCTGAAGCAGATACTAGACATAGAAGAAAGGACAGTGAGAGAGAAGGTTGGAAAAGAGTCTGATATATGGAATGGAGATTTTTTTTGTTTCACAGATTTTGTCAAATGCACTTCCTCCTCACACATTTGTCTAGGGTGAAGATCTGGAGATGCTTTCCACTACCATAATAATTTCATTTCAGACACTTTTTTGGGGTGTGGAGAAAAGAAAAGGGAGATTTTTTTCTGTGTAAAACTACCATGTATTAATTGAAGACTACTTTAATAATAATTTTTTAAAATAATAGCATTTCACATTATGAGAATTTGAGAAATGAGCAGAATACTAATTGACTGGCCTTTTTCCTCGACCTGAAGAAGGCATGTTTTTTAGCTGCTCAAGTTTCTTTTGGAAACAGGTTAGTCAAGAACACATCTTGGGTTTAAGAATAGCTGCTCAACAAGGAACAGCAGTGTAAATGTTATCTTTATTCCAGGTGAGCAGAAAATCTCTTAAAAGCATTTCTGAGTAGTGTTAGCTTTGTGGGTTGATTGTTGGAAGGTGTAAGAAATATGACTGTGATTGTGGTTTGCACACTGAGTGACTCTCCCCCACAATCCAAATGGCTTTCTTGCGTGTGGCATTTCAGAAAACCCTTTTTTTTTTTTTTGCCTCTGAGCATGTGGAATGCCTGTGCAGAAAATATTTTTTTGGTGCAGGGCTTGTCATGAGTTGGACACAACATGTCTGAAATGTAGTGTAGGAGTTCGAAAGTGAGGTTTTAAAAATTCAGAGTTGTCTGATGACTAGGAACATTACTAATGAAAATGTTTGTGTTTAATGCTGAAACTAAATGTCCCATAGAAGAGAATGACATTAATTTCTTCCCTCCCTAAAATTCATACTGAAGTTTCCATAGCCTTAAATCTGGCCCCGATAACTTAGCTTCTGAGTCAAAAACTGCTCCCTATGCCTTACATAAACACCCACGCCCAGGCATCTCATATTATCTTCCATTTCTTCAGTCTGCCAATTATTTGCTACACCCAGTTATTGTGGGCTATCTTAAATTAGCTCCCCAGTGACTCAAATGTTTATTAACTGCTCAGGTGCCAGGAGTTAGGCATGTGCAAGAAAGTCTGGGGCCTGGGATGTTGCAATAAAAGTTGTTTAAGACACAGACGGTGGTCTTTCTACACCCTGAAGCTTGGCAGAGGCAGCAGGGTTATCATCTGGGGACGGTGGTGTGGCTGCGATGTCCCTGCCACCCTGAGGTCTTTGGGTGCTTTGGCCATGGGGCTATTGACAGCTGCTCTAATACAGGCTACACACCTAGATGATTTTGGGACAATGACTCCCACTGAAGATGACAGATCCCTTGTCCACCTTCTCTTGGCCATTCAGCCAGCTCTGCCTCCCCAAACGGGGGGGGGCTCCACCCATGCCCTCCACCCGGAGATATGGAATGCTCCACAGGAGGTGGGATGCATCTTGTTAGCAGTGTCCCTTTGAGTCATGAAGGCTGAGGGAGATGGCAGCAACAGTCCATATTGGCTTTCTTGAATCAGTTGCGAGCTCAGCGGTGTGACTGTGGATACGATCTAACTGCTTTGGTCCTTACCGCAGAAGTTGATTTCTGCAAAGGCAGTAATTAGTCAGTAGGCAGCCTAGTTACTAAGTACAATGCTCATTGTTTCTCTCCTTGACAGCTAGCTCAGGCTGCTTATTAACACCAAAAAAAGCTTTCACTTTGAAAATCTTTTGTTCCCTCCAACCTCCACCACTACATTTCCTTTGCGGAAACCATGCTGAACCACATTATGCTGTGGCTGGGGTTGCGAAGCCTATTTAAAGTGCCATTTGACACATTGGTCCCAAGGTCTCAGTCTGGACTAAGACCAGAAGAAGTGAGCGACCTGTTTTGGTGGAGGTAGCCGCTCAGTTCCCGTTGCATGCACTGCTGCACATTGAGCTGGGGACAAGTTTTGCAGGAGAAACTCCACATCATGTTACGTGGCAGCTTTGTAACAACAGGAAAGTTATTTCCTCTGGTCCTTGTTGAAATGGGATTGATTACACTGACTGAGTTCTGTAACTGTTTGGATGTCTTAAGTCTGCAGACCACAAAGATTTCGTGGTAACTGGAAAGTCACTAATGTCTATTTATTCCACTGTCTTTGTCACCCAAAGCTGTCAGTCATACAGTTTACTGACTAACTGTATGAAGCAATGTGTTTTTAATACAACGTGTATTTACAGTTTGCAGTACTGGAATACATAAAGACTTAAAAAATATGATATGTTTGACTCCTAAATCATATGATTTTACAAGGGGTTGTGTATATTTTTGCATCCACTTTAGACTTACACACATACAGTATTTCCAATTGTATACATATGTTAGAATCTCTTGCATTTAAATAGCTCATTATGCAAATATTTACGAAATACATGGATATTTATTTTTACTGTACCCTCTATTCAATCACTGAGCTGAGATTTAATGTCTAAACATTGTCTGCCGAGTTGCATGTGCAGTAATGAATTATGAGTAATTATGTACTATATACAATTATACAACAAAAATTACAGATTCAAAAAATATTAACGTTGCAAAGCCAAGCACTCAAATTTATGGAGCATCAGAGGTAAGGTGCAATCCTAACTCAACCCCCAATTACACGTGTGCCTTATAGCATGGCCTTTACTAGCCATGCTATACTTTACTAGCCACGCTTTACTTTACCCTGGC
The DNA here is from genome assembly GCF_000708025.1 of Charadrius vociferus. Taxonomy (NCBI): domain Eukaryota; kingdom Metazoa; phylum Chordata; class Aves; order Charadriiformes; family Charadriidae; genus Charadrius; species Charadrius vociferus. The sequence goes on from NW_009649946.1 coordinate 944,730, forward strand.
TGTCCCCTAGTTGCCGTCAGCCACGATGGGTGCGTGACCGTGTCGCAGGCCAAGGCTGCAGGCTCCGGCCAAGCCTTGGGATCACACCAAGGCCAAATTTGCAATGTTTCCCAGACAAGAACTTTTCCCTGGATTTGGTCACCTAAGCAACTGGCCTGGCTCCGTGAGCATGCTTCTGATTTTCCCAGCCCAACAGCAAGAGCTTGCAGCAAGAGAACACCCTGCACTAATTCACCTCTTAGTCTGGAGCCATACACTGAGCAGAGCTAATTTTGCATTTGAGACATTTGAAAGAGCACTGTGTTCTTGTATAATCAAAGACTGAGCCTGAAGTACATTTTGTTGAAAGGTTTTTTTGACCAGAATATCTTCCACCAGGAAATGCTGCTTTGTCAGAATTGAAATGTTTCGTAGGAACATTTTGTTTGCGATAGTATTTTTGACAGAAAAAAAATGTGAGCAATTCAAAATCTGGAGAAGGTATTTCTCACTGCCAATTGTTTCACTGTAGACCTAATTTCTTTTCTTTTGGTTTCAGAGTATCTATTATTTATATTCAAGGGTTAAATATTATCAAATCACCCGCACAATGCCCTTTAAATATTTCAACCCTGTTAATTCTGATGTCTAATTTGATTATCAGAAGACTTCAATAAGTTTGGGTTTTAGTAAATATGTTCTTTAATGGCCTTTGTGCATGCACACTTTCCTATATTTTAAGAAAGCAAGCAACTCCGAGAAACTTCATTTCAGGAGAATTTGTAGCTGCTATGAGGATGACACCCAATCTAAAATAAATAAATAAATAATTGTTCAAGTGGATAAAGTTTGCCCAAGTTATACGCACCCAAAATAAATTTACAGATTAAGTTGAGTGATCTCAATAACAGATGGCACCCTTAGTTCCATCTATTACATTGCAAACAATTTGTCCTTGGATTTTTTTTTTCTCTGAAAAGAGTTACTGTATTTCATTTTTAAAATAAAATAATTTATAGGGAATTTGTAACACCAAAAGGGGATATTTGAAGCCAGTTTTTTTTTGTGTTAGCTGAATCAGTGATGAATATGAAGCATACAGCTGTCTACAGGCAAAAATTATTTCTTAAGCTAATTTATAGCAATATGCATCCTGCCTTTTATAAAAGCCAGACTAAAGAGAAGTGCTTTTAAATTGGGGACAGGTTGGACTGCAGTAATACCATTTGGATAAAGATTTCTCTAAATTAATCTGATCCCAAATCTTTTATTTCTGGTTCACGAAACATTTTATAATTTCCTGGGGTGCTTATGCTAATTGACTTGTAGCTCAGCACATTCTGGCTATAGGAAAAGGTAAAGCGAAACTGTGATGAAGGAGACTCTCATATAGGCAAGCTCCAGGAAATATTAGGAATCTTATTAAAAGCAATGCTTTCATAACATTTCCTGCTAAATAAATAGTATTTGGCTAGTGTCTGACATAACAGGGATGCTCCAAATCATTACTCAGGTGCTGTCTCTGGAGATATTTGGAAACAGGAGTGCTCAGAAGCATAACCTGGGTAGTAAGAAATCCACCTCCATACAAGACATTGCAAAAAAGGACTTATTTGGCTGTAGGTTTGACTGCTTTTTCTGTGAAATATTAATTGGCTGAGTAAAAGAGATCACCCTGGTTTTCCACAGACCCTTCGCCACAACCTCTTCCAAGCTTTTTTACATTAATTTCTCTACTAGCTGCTTGTTGTGGATCTTAATAGAGAAATCAGCTTCTGATCTTCCAAGGACTGAGATTCTTGAACAACTTTCCTACAGCCATGTTGAGGGGGAAGAAAGCCAAGAGGGATTATGAGGTGAATCTCAACGCGTTTAGGAAAGGGATTATAGACCAGCTATCCCCACAATAATAGCCAGCTGCGGTTGGTGGTTCAGGAGTTTCCTTTGCTTGCCCAAGCAGACTTGCCCAAACTCAAAAGGACTAGTGCCTTTTCAAAAGCTTCAGGTTCTTTTTGGAGATCAGCAAAAGCTATCTGAGAAGTGGTTTCTTGCTGCTAAGATGCAGGCCCAGAGGTCAGACATGCCAGCCTTCACTCAAACGTCACTGGGGTCTTGTGTCTTCTGCTGGCTTCTTCTCCTAGTCCTACCTTAGTCTCAGAGTGTGGTCTTGGGAGAGTCAAGCCATGTACACATCACATTTTCTTATCTAAAACAATGGGAGAAGCATTCCATAAACCACTGTTATGAAGGCAGTGAAGGGAAATGGCTTGGAGATGTTTGACTATAGTGCTGCAGATGTGCAAATCATTATGCCAGTAAGCCTGCAACACAGAGTCCAGTGCTTGGAAGGCATTGATCCAAGCATTTCTACAGCCTCATCTTGCCCTGCTCTAAATTTAAGACTCTTGTTCTGCTCCCCTGTCCCATCTCCCAACACCACCTCACACAAGCTCTGTTTCAGGTGGGAAGCAGAATGCCTTTAAAAAGAAAGAGAAAAAGGAAGGCAAAAGAACAGACACACCTGTGCATTTCACATGTGATTTCCACCTACCTCCTGCCATATAGCTACAAAAATGTTGTGTTTATTTATATATAAATAAATATACTTTTTTATCACTGCAACTTGTAAATAGGAAATGAAGTCACAATCCTCGAAATTATAATGGCAGGCACACAAAGACACAGTTGCTGGCACGGAATTCAATTAACAGATAGCAATCACCCTTGGGTGACTGTGTGAGGTGGAAATATACAGGCATGCTAATAAGTAATATCTTAAAGCCAAGGCGTTTATCAGCCAGCAGCCAGACATGGGCATAAGTGTGGGCAGACAGCACTGCTCTGGGATATTTAATAAAAACCGCTCTCTTCATTTGAGGATTTGTGTTTAATCATTTGGTAACATTTTAGAAACATCCAGGCTGGGAAGCTTCTCAAATGGAACTGCTTAGGTCAGAAAACGTAGAGAGTTATTTACTGATACTAAAATAGCCGAAGGAACAGAGTGGATTCTAGGTAATATTAACAAAATTCTTTGTTGCCATCTTTTTGACCTTTTGAGTTTCTGGGGTATGCCTGCTACGTGAATCACAGCCTTATCTGGGGAAACATACAGGAGGCGTTCATTAATACTGGGAAAGCAAATGATTGAACTGCTGTTTAAAATAAAATTTTTAACTCTTTTTTGCTTGGTTGAAAGCCTAAAGCGAAAATAGTTTTCTTCTAGGCTCCTTGAACTTTAATTTGCATTGCATTTTGGGCTTTCAAAGGCTTCAGGCAGGCCAAGATTTGTCATCCACTGAAAGATGTTCAATTCAAACTTTCTCATCAGGGTTCTTTTTGTGCCACAGCAGTCGGGTGAATTCGCAGAACTATTTTGCATGTCTAAATACTGCTGCTTGGAGGAAAGGCAAATCTAGAAACAAAGTTACGGGTTTCTTTAAAGGAAGGCAGTTCAACTTAGGAAGATATTTGTTAGGAGCTTCGTGTGGAAGAACTGTAAGGCAGGCTGTTAGTACATTCCTCGGTAACTCTCTAGGGTTAAAGTATTCATCAAATGAAAGCGGTTTGGAGCAGGACAAACGGAGGCCAGCCAGCCTAGTCATGGGACACGCAGGCAGCAGCATATGTCAGCCATTATCAAGAAAGGCTGAAGGCTTTTGGCTAGGAAGCAGGTGGTGGTGCTGGTAGATACTCTCGCTGCTTTTGGTTTTGTCGCTGCTCTGAGTAAGCAGTCATGCCTTTTGTGGTCACCAGCTCTGTCGCTGGCAGCGGGAAGGCTGCGGTGCTTCCACTCCTGCCCCGAGAGAGGGGAGCGCCCTTCTGAGCATGCCGCCTCGGGGAACCGCGTTGTCCCTCTCGCTGGCGTGGCTGCCTACTTTGCTTCGGTTTGAACTTTTCTGATATCCCTGCAGGCTCCAGTGGTCACCAATAGATACACAGCAGCTAAAGCAGTGGGGTGGTTGTCCAATAGGCACCGAGTCTTATTTATTTTACTTTGTCAAAGGAATTGTAAAAGGCACCCGTGGGCTGAAAGAAATATTAAAGACGGGCTGCAGACATGCCACAAGCACCCTCAAGCAGGTAGTCTCAGTACCCGCTCCTTTTCCCTGGGGTATTCTTGTGATCTTCAAGTCGTTGGCCAGACCCTCCTCTGCCAGCCATTTCCCACACCGCTGGCTCACAGCCCAGCCCGGGCTATGCTCAGGAAGCTGTAAAGTGGCTCTGAATAGCTGCTGTGAGGCCGTCCCTGCGCCGCTCCTGTCACAAAGAGTTTTCAGTGCCCGCCTCGCTAATGGATGGGTTTCTCCTATACAGAGCGCCGAACAATGCGGTGATACATTCAGGTTTTATTAGTGTGAGTTTAGCGTGGCCGCATTATTCATAATGGCAACACCACAAGAGAACTGCACAGTTCATCCCAAACGGGAGCCCATAAATCCTGTGCGCCACGCAGTGCCGTCGAATGGTGTGTTTTCACACCACTTATTTTGCAGAAAAGCTATTTGTATTCCCTCTGTATGTAAACCCAAGCTGTCTTAATATTGCGAGCCCAAACTGTGTTGGAGGAGGTAATAACAACAACAAAAAATTGCAACCAGCACATTTCAGAAAACTCAGTCGTAACTCCGGGATGCCGGGGCTGGGTCCGCGCTGCCAAGCCAGTGGGGAGCGGGCGCTGCGGCAGGGTGGCATGGCAGCCCCTGCCCGCTGCTGCTGGGCAGCCCATGCCCATCTCCGAGTTATGGCAGTGGAGCCCTCAGGTTGCTCCAGGATGGAACACGGGTCTCCTTTGCTGTGGAGTATGCCTGTGCGGATCAGCGTATGCATGTGTTAGATGAGGAGATACTTGGTGTTTCTACTCGCTTGGTTTCCTTTTGGAGGCAGCAGCTGCAATAGC
>NW_009649946.1:949624-996459 GCF_000708025.1 Charadrius vociferus
TTGTGGGCAGAGTGTATGGAAGTTGGTTGAACGTTAAGACAATTTACTGTGAGGAGGACACATCACCTGCCTGACATAAATCAGGCTTTGCAGGTGTCAGGGAGCAGTTCAAGCTATATGTTGCTTTGCTGCCATGCTTTCCTACGGAGACTGCCACCAAGGGAGCCAGCCTGGGTTCGCAGGAGGAGCTGGGCTGAAGCCACTACCTCACATCACGTAAGCACCAGGTGACTGCTAGAGATGGAGCTGACTTTGGCATGCTTCTGCACTCGACCTAGTGACACAGAAATGAAGGGCTACACAAGCCATTACCAGTCTTTTCAGCCATCGCCTCTTGTAAAACTGCCATCCCTGCTCCAGCAGCCTCCTCAGGGCCTGGAAGCCAGGCAGCGCCTGCCCCCTCACCACCCACGGCCTCAGTGCTTTTGCTGTGACACCACACAACACTCATTAAAGGAAATGTTCATTAGACGAACCATCTATTTTCTACACGGTGAATGTTATTAGTTGACTCAGACCCAATGGCTCAGGGGAAATACAGAGTGTCCTCTTGTAAATTTTGTAGGAAATATTGTCTGAATTTGTGGAGACCCTCCCCTTTCTCTCCTGCATCTGTACCCTTTCGGGTATGGCTGTTAAAGTAATTAACACTGAGAGAGGAACCTCCGCTTTCCCAAGTCTTCCATCTGACCCAAGCTCCCTGCACTCCTCCAGTTACTTCGTTCACAGTTGATATTGACACTGGAAATGCTGACAGCAGCTACTAAAGGTTAAGCGCGTTTATACAAAATCAATAGTGCGATGCCCCCTTCTCCCTCTCCCTTCAGCTTCTGAGGGGGGAAATGGCCCCTGGGTACATGCAGAATATAAGTTAACTCCAACTCAGAACACATGCATTTATGCAAGAGGCTTAAAGGATATCTTTTACGATCCTAGTACAGCGATGCTCCTCTTCATTCAGTGCTTGGAAGAGCGACTGAGGCTTCTGCAGTGTTGGTTATTATGCAGGGCATGTGTTTTAAAACGTTAAGTACCTTGATTGTCTCTCACATAGCTAGTGCTGTCAGCAGTTTGCACAGTGCTTTTATGTGTCTTTTTCCTCTCTGAGATACCTGTGTTCAGTTCAGAACTGATTCTGCTTCTGAAGCAATTCATTAAACATCTTCAGTGCGCCACTTCTGTGAAGAGGTCAATTTGTTCCTTCTGCCTAGCGATGCAAAACTCTGGGCTTCAGTTGGTAAATGCAAGTATTAGATGCATTTCTCGCTGTTTGACTTATGCTTTCCTTCAATCTATCCTCTCTAGCGATCCCTTCCTTTAACATAGGCATTTATTATTCACGAAATGTGGAGACTGGTGCTACCGTATCAGTCTAGGGCGGGTGCAGTTGGGTAGTCTGGCACACACACACTCCTCTGTTCACCCTCTTCTGGAGGAGGCATTTTTCAAAGGAGAGAAAGTAGCTGTTTATTTCTCTTATGTTCCTTTGTCTTTCTTACAAGGTGCCAGCAGGGTGGTGGGTTGGTAGACTCTCACGTGTGATAAGGTTCCTGGAGCACAACCAGCCTGAAGGTGTTTCCTAACGCAGCTCATGCACAGTCTGGTGGATACCTGTGGGATCTCTCTGGCTTTTGGTCCTCTCTGAGGTGGCCTCTCTGGTGGCTAGAAGCAGGACTCTGGGAAGAAGTCTTGTCCCTTAAACCAATTTTGTGTGTTTTTTTCCTTGCCTTACTGCTTGAAGAGTGGATTCATCCATAAGTCTTCAGGGAGGTGTTATCTATAACAGACCCACAATTTCCAAATTCCCACGGTTCCCACCCTCCCACCCCGCCAGGGCCAAATGCCTCTCTGTATCCAATGCAATAGTTGTTGCTGGGAGGTTTTTGGTGTTTTTTGTTTGGTTGGTTGGTTTTGGTTTTGTTTTGTTTTGTTTCATTTTGTTTTGTCTTGTTTTAAAATCTGGATATTTCTAATATGTAAATTGACCTGGATCACATCTGCAAATACTAGACACAACATGATTATTATTAAAAAGCAATTTTTAGGCTGGAAGGAGGTGGACCAAAAGTAAAAGTCGCTTTGGTCTTGTGAGAGTCCTAAATAAACAGGGTTTTCCCCTTTTTTCCGTAATTCTTACCATTGTTTTTTTGGGGCCCTTTTTTTTTTTTTTTGTTTTTTTTTTGCCATCGCAGCTAGTAATATGGCTCTTGGTGTTCGGCCCACCAGTTCCGGTGGGAGCACATTTGTTGAAATAAAAATTGGTAAGTCTTCACAAAGTTATCCAGAGGACCTTGGTCAATACTTAGTAAATAGGCCTCAGACAGCAGATCTTGAAGTAAATGATCATTTCTATTGGAATGTCAAATATATGAATTAAACTGTCATCCAAAGACAAGTATGGACATATGGAGTTGATAACTTTGGTTAAAATTTTATATTGCTTATTGCAGTAATTACAGCTTTTTTGGCAAGATTTTTATTTAATGTAAGTAAGTGATTGAATATAATTTTCTGGCCTGTATTTTGAGTACGATATAGTTTCTGTTTGGAAAACTGTGTTTGTTTTTTTTTCATTTTTTTTTCTTTTTTTAAGACAAAGTCAGCCTGTGAATTTAAGAAGCAAAATTGATTGCACAAAAAAGAGCGTAAAACAGTGGGGGCTTCAGAAGTAACAGACTCTCAGAGCTAGTAGGCTGTGATAACTTTGCAATTATATTCCTCTGATATACTAGTATTTTCTTTCATTCTTTTATCATAGAAAGGGTCTGCTAAAGTATGTGCTTGAATCACTAAACGTGCAGTTCTCAAGGATGCTGACCAACTCGTTATTCTTTGTTTTGATTCAGATGAAATATTTTCAGCCTGTGGTTCATTTCCAAACAAACAAAACCAAAAAAGTCCGAACAGTATGCGATGCCTCGCATTTCCTGTTGGAAAAGATTTCAAAAGCTCATAAAGTATCTCCAGCCCATACAATATATCACATCATATTAATTTATGGTAGTCAATGAACTGTTGGAAATGGTGGAGGAGTGAGATGGAGAGCCTATAATATTCTGCTTTATTCAGAACTGTATATCAGAAGGCTTTTTTTTTTCCTTTACACACAACTCAGGCACAGCCTTTCCTCTTCCTTGCTTCAGGAAAAAAAAAAAAAAGAAAGAAAGAAAAATCCGCATATTTGTATTATATTATGTTCTCCAAGTAGCAAATTCCCTCTGCCAACTATCTGTGGGTGTGCAGCCCTTCGTCGGGAACATGCTGTATCTTCTGAGTTCCTGTGTTTGCGATATCACAGTGCTTTTGCTCTGCAAAGCCATGAATGGGCCCATTATGAGGGGCCGCTAGATAATTAAGATTCTGAGAGGGGTAGGCTGCTAAAAGCGTGTTTAGTGAGGAAATTACAAGGCCAATAAAAAAAAAAAAGTCTTTGCTAGTTCCGATTGTATTCTTCTCTTCTGTGGGTCTAATTTTTCAAGGTCTGGCTGGATCATGTTGAGGTTTTCTTTCATCCCTTTTTTTTCTCTCCACAACAGGAGCTGAGGCTGGAATCTAAGTCCAAGTTAATGAAGCTACCTCAAAGTTGAGAAGGAAGAGAATAAACCACAGCTCTGAGGCACAGACCACTGGAGATTCCTCTTTCAAACCCTGCGTCTGCCGCTCACTGGAGTTATTTGATTTGGGAACAAGATAAGAATTCACAACATCTGATTTGTAGAAATAACCTGGAGGAAGGAAAAACAGTCAGAAATACTAATTTCAGATATCATTTTCATCTCTTGGTTTCCTAATAGTCTTTCCCGGCTCTAATAGCATTAACCAAACATAAAGCCCAGACTTGGGGGAATTTGTGCACCGACTGACAAATGCATCTCCAAATAGCCCACAGTTCACCACTTCTTATTCTGTCAATACTCCGTGACCAGGGAAGGTTTGGAGCATAATTCTGTCCCAGTTATTCATCTTCTCCCTTTCCCTTCCCACCAGCCGCTTCCCACCCCCCCATCTCCCCAGTAAGAAATACACCTGGCAATTCATTGCTGATTTCCCAGGAGTGTTATTCATGGCAGTTTATTTATGTATTTGTTATTCAACTGCAAACTACTGAAGTTCCTTGTGGTAACCTGCAAATCAAACCAATAGAGGCAGAGGGCTGGCTGTCACACTGAGTACTGTAGAGCCGAACGCAGGCATGGTGGCTGCTATTGCCCCTAAATGAGGGGGTGTGAGGAACAGTTGAGCCTGCCTGATGCTCAGGACAACCCAGGCCTTGGCTAGAGTTGGCAGAGAGAAGTAGTCAGCATGCTTGAATTAAGGAAAGTCTCTGCCCTAAATGCCTAACTGTGGCAGTGGAGCAGCTTCCACTATTGACTGCACAGGTGCCGCCTTTCTTCAGTGCTGGTAACATATCACTGGCTGCAACGGGTGTAAATTTATGGCTAACTCCTTCACACACTCAAAATTTGGGCTTCAGGTTTGTATGGACTGAAGTCAGGGGCGGTGTGTGTGAGGGCAGGGCCACTGTGCCGTTTATCCATTGCTTCCTCCCAGGGGGGCAGTAGTGCAGCCCTCGACGGTGACCCCTTATGGCCAAGGGGGACCAGGAGGCAGCAGCTGGTGGCTCTCAGTGCTGGACAACCCGAGGAAGGTTTGCGGGGTGGGTATGTGTCCCCATGGCAGCCCCCCAAGCCAGACACACGACAGGTGTTGCCTACGGTGACCATAGCCACACACTTTCTCTGAAACACAAGACACCGTTCCCCCTACAAAGGTTCAGACACACGTGCTGCCTGTTGATACACACTTAAAATTTGGGCTTTAAGTTTCGTGTTGATTACAGTTATTTATTAGTATTGCGTTTTAATATTTTTCTGTGGAATCTTGTTCTGCATGCCTTCACAAGGATTTAATTGTCTCCAACAGGCCATTTAATACAATTGTGTTTTAGCATGTTAGCATAATAATTTATTGTATTAAGGTGTCAGAACTGCAACTAGGAGAAATCTGTATTAAGGCAGATGAGAAAGGGACAAATTTAACTTGCAATGTGGTCAACTGCAAAATAGAAAGCATCTCTAATAAAGCACTTGTTTCTAAGCTGCCTTCTTCCTCTTTCTGATTTTTTCACCAGTATTTCTGATAATTTATACACATCCATGTTACATAGTCCTTTGCTACTGTGTGAAAAACCTACACAAATGAGGTTCATTGATTACACAGTGGAAGTAGTGAAATTCTTGTCAAATGCTTAAAGAAATCGAATCAAAAGAGTTGTCATTTTTCTTTATTGATTTAGTATTGTTCCCTTTCATAACAAAGGATAAAAATGTGATTTTGAAATTGTTGTGTTCCTTTGCATGGTATATTGGTTTCCATATGGTAGGAATCTCAGTGGGAATATGCTGATTTACACTAGCAGAAGTCCTAGTTACTTATTTGAATGCCACCTTGCTATGTTATCTTGGTAGAGAGATAAAATTCCTGTCTTTCATGTGACCTTGTCTCATCTGCAAAGCCTAAATGTTGTTGCCACTCTAGGAAGCGTTATTGGTGAGAAATGTTTGCGCTTTAAATGGATTCTTAATTTTGAATAGGTCCCATTTTTGAATGTGTTGAAAACCAGGCTTAGATCCAAACACCTCTGAAACTTGGGAAGATTCAAACTCTAATCTAGATTGAACTGTGCAACTTAAATATATTTCTAATTAGAGATAATTCAGTGTGCAAAGAGTATATGTGCACATGTGTGTATGCACACATATAGACACGACACACATATATTGATACATACCCACACAAATGTATGTATCTTACTCCTGAGTTGTACTTGGAAATAATAAGTGACATTTATCTTCCACTGGAATTCCATCAGTGTTGACTATATTTCCTAAAAAAGAATTCAAATGTAAAAAGTTTTAAAATCACTTGTTGAGTAGCTAAAGAAGTCAATGTTGGAAAAAAAATCAAATGAATCTATAGCATTTTGGGGGAAAACTATCTCTCATTGCCCATAAGCTAGATTTTAGACAGGTCTAAATTGTTTCTACGTAATTAGGGTATTTTTAAATGTTCATTAGTTCCTTATCATTGTTCTATACTGATGTCAAAATAAGATTTTGATTTGAGGAGGACCATAATAAAAAGGAGGACCCTTTTTACGTGGCTAATGCAAGGTAAATAATTTAAATGCTGGAAGTGTGAAGCAGTGATGGGCAGGAGGAGGGAAAGGATGTGTGGGCTGGATGGCAAAGCAGGGAATAAAAATGTGGAAATGAAGTAGACGTAGAAACATTCTGGTTGTTTTGGAGAAAATCACTGTCTGATTTTGGGTTTTGCAGAAACAAAGGCAGGGTGGCCTGGATTTGAATCCTGTTTTACCAGCAAATCCAGTGTTCAGGATCATTTGCATAACCAATTCCAGCTTTGGCTCACGTCTGTTCTGAATAAGCAGTTAAGCAGTTTGGGTATTTTTCAGTTCCCTGTGGGCTGGCAGAGAAAAGATATGCAGCACAGAGGACTGAAGGAGATGATTTATTTAACTTCTGCTAGCCTGTGTGGATGCATCTCCCTGAAGGCAGCAATGTTCAGCCACCCTCATTCCCAGTACTGACTGGTGTACCAGGCAGAAAGTGCTGCTCTCGCAGAGGGAAGATGTTTGGCCCTCATTGTTTTGAACACCTATTTACAAAGGTTTTAAGTGACTTAGGAACAGATTAGAGCTGTCCCCTAAAAAGTGGGAGTGCTCTGAACCTGGTGCGGGTTCCAGTTTGGGGAGAGGACCTCCAGCTGACACAAGAGAAGCAGGGGAAGCAGCCAAGCGTTATACGCCTCCCCAAACCCTCATCTATAAGCTGGTGCTAAACCTCTGCTCTACTCAGACTCTTCCCATGCAAGTCCCCAGATGTATAGTTAGCACCCAAAATCCCGGGAGGTAGTGCAACCGACTTTCATCAGCAGGTTTATGGCCATGGGGTTTTTGGAGTTTGTCTTTTTTTCCATCCGGGTATGACTTTAGAGCAGGACACAAGCCTTTAAAAAGGAGAAAAGCAACTTTGGGATTCATTTTCTCTCTCACCCATGGAAGCACACAAGTTTTAAAAAAAAAGTTGACTGTGCTGTTGAGGAACTACACGGCACGGTGTTTATTGTTTTAAAAAGGCAGATATTTGGTTAATGCCGGCTCTCCAAAGACCCAGACAAGACTGCCTCCCCCTGGAGCACAGTGTCCTGCAAACACAAGGTACAAGACAGCTCCTGCCCCCAGGAATTTGCCTTCACCATTCATAACGTGCACAGAGGGAGGATATCGTGACCGAGGCAATGGAAGGGACTAGCTGGAAGGCTGAGAAAAGAACCCATATCTCCGGCTCAGCACCGTGCACGATGAGTTGCACTCTGGATTGCTTATGGTTTTGCCACAGCAGCACTCTGCTGCACTGATTTGGATTAGGTCCCCGTTGCACTTAATGCTTCCTGAGCACAGAGGAGGAAGCAAACCCAGTCATGAAAAGCTCGACAGTTGTAGCTGCTTAATTGATGGGGTTATTTTAAATCCAGTCAGTTAAACTGCTGCGGACACCCTTTATTATAGCCTAGGCAATTTTATTTCAAGTTAGCTTTAATCAATTAGGAATTGATTTTAGCTAAGTCGGTATAAGAACATCTGATCTGGTTTAACAAAATTGCTTTTAGAGAAGTAAAATGGGTGCAAATTCAGCACGGGCCCAAGGAAGGCGTTCTCTTTTTGCTTGCTAATGATCAGGTAGAGGTTGTCCTAGTAAAACCCCCGATCCTGCACAGCCACAGCAGATGCTATCCCAGTCTTAAGTCCTGGCGAAATAAAATGTACAGAAAGGGAGATAAGAGGGGTTGCCTGAATGAAGCGACTTGTCCCACAAGCACACCCTCACCCTGACTGCACCGGGCAGAGGAGGGAGTGCAGGAGCAGCGACCAAGGTGCAAGCTCAGAGCTCGCCAACTCTGCCCTGCCCAGGCTGCGGCTCCTCAGGCCACCGAGGCAGCAAAATATCTTGGTCTTTGCTCCACGTGTTTTTAATGCGCTTGTTTTCTGCTAGGTGCGTGTTTTAAAGAGGTTTGCAAAGGTGGCTGAGCTGGAAGCACGGCAAGGAAAGTGGCTGGGGAGTGTGGCTGGGAGCAGGTAGAGGAAGCAGGAGCTCTGCTTCTTGGCAGAGGTGAAGCACTACATTGTGAAAACGGAAATGTCAGGAGAACTGAGAATTATCAATGGAGAATTTCGAGGTGTGACCAATTTCTAATGCTGTCTCACCTTCGGGACTACAAAACATCGGCAAGGTTATATTATTTTGATGTTTTTTTTACCCAAAAGATTATTCTGATATTGTAATCTTACTTTAAAATCAGTACTAAGTTTAAGAAAACCCCTTCTGTTATCTTCAATTTGCTGCTGTTGTTTTTATCATGATCTTTATGAGTTCTCATACAGAAACTTTTTATCACAGAACGGTGAAATCTTTCATTTTCATTCTCATAAATGGTAAGAACAAAGCTACTGCGATCAAGGAGCCGCTACTTCTGGTACTATCAGAAGAAAAAAGCGGGATTTCTACCTAGGACTTGTTTACTTGTGCCAGAGTTGTTCCAGAGCCTGGTTTCTTCTGTAGGTACAAGTAGTGTTAATGAGGTGTTAATGTGTATGTAGGCGATGCAGCTGTACATTTGCCTTTGATCAGTCGGTGTTATTTCCTTTTTCTTTTTCTTCCCTTTATTTTTTAACCTCGAAAAGCTGTTTGCACCATGAGAGCCTGTTGACTTAACAGAAATTTCTCCAGGAGCTGAAAGAACTTCTGAAAACAATGAGGAGTAAAACTCCCACTGACTGCAGTGGGGTCAGTATTGTTCCTTTGATTACGATTGTTTGAAGAGCAAAAAACATATTCCCAGGGGTTTGCCTACATGCAGTTTTTGTACTGCTTTAAATATAGGCTTGAAACTAGTATATTAAAAGCAGTATATAGACCTTAGTACAATGCAGTTGTGTTATTATCAGGCTGTTTACGCCAATCTTGCTTGATTCCACAAAGTCAGAGGAGCTCATAGTGCCTCCCTACCTATATCAATGCCATAACTTTGATGTTTTTTTAAAAAATGCACCCTTAAGGAGCTAACTTTGCACAAAGACGGGATGTATTAGGCTTGAGTTTCTTGGCTTATTAACACACATGAAAAATGAAAGCAAGGCATTTAAAGTGGGAAAGCTCTAGGAAGTAGAAAAACGATGCTTTCATCTTATTGATGTGGGCTTCCTTATCCTGTCGCCTTTGTTATCGCTCTTACTCACTCTTGCTGACATAAAGCAGCACTGCCTCATGTTTATCTGACTCTCACAAAAAACAAACAACCGGGGGTAGGGTGTGTGTTATGTGTGTGGGACCTTTAAAAAGTGAAAACATACTGAGTGCCATTAAAAAGGTGTTCAGTTCAATGCTCATGTCTCCATCCCCAGACTCCCCAGGCATCTCCTTAAGACTCTGATGCCTGGAACAATCATGTTTTTGAGTGGACGACTGCATGGATTTCTGCACACGCTGCTCCCGGGGGATCCCGTTTGCTACCATCGTGCCTTACCAGCTGCCAAGAATGGGCTCCACCATCCCAGGCACTGCAGAACCAAGCCAGCAGACAAGTCCTGCCCTCCGCACTGCAGCCCGTGCTGTGACCCTGGCCTGGCCGTGCATGGCAGCAGGGAGACGTGGAACACACTACAGGAGGACATGGGGCAGTGGCAGCAGCCTGCTGGCGCTGGGGCTTGGGGAGGGCTGGATGTGGGAGGCTTCCTGAGGAGAGAGAGAAGCTGAAGTGGAAAAGGAGGAAAAGTGAAGTGAGAAAGAGCAGCCGGGGAAGACGGATGCTGGGAAGACAACTGTGCAGGAGGCTGCAGGAAGCAGCCCACCAGCACAAATTGACAACCAGTCAAAACTGTAGAAAAAAGCTCCGGGAGCAGCTGGAGGCTCCCAGTGCTGATGGCTCTGTAGCTTTCTTTCCTGGCTGGGGTCTTGTTCTTGTTGCAGTTTTCCCCCACCAGCCACATGGCAGAAAGAGGAATCAGGCTTGAATCACAGAAAAGTGATTTAAATCAGCCAAGTTGGGCTCCTGTTCCAAATCCTACTTTAGATGACGCCTGTCTCTCCCTTGTAACTATAGAAAGCCCTGGATAGATTACCCTTGCCAGACGTAAGTCAACCTTTGGAAGTACTCCTCTTCCTCCTGTCTCCTAATCCACACGAGAATGAAGTGGGAGGGAAGGAGACGTGGCTCATTGCATAAAGTTATGTCCAAGGGTTGTGGGGATGTAGAACAGCTGGGAGACTGGGTCCCAGTCTACCCAGCTCCCTGGCTCCAGAGGTTTCTGCCTCGTCTGCCTCATCTGCCTCTGATGACTCCAGTTCTGATTCTTTCTTTGTGTTTGTTTGGAAGAACACGAAAACTCCTCAAATAGGAGAAGGAAAGTTTAAACGTACTAGCAAAGAAAAGGCATAGCGAACTATGTACCTCTGTGTGTAACGCTTGATTATAAGCCTGAGCGGGGTATCTGGGTTTGCTAACTGAGCCTGAGCGAGTCCGCCACAGCAGGGGCGGACGTCTCACAAGGTAAAACGGGTGGCCCTGGAAGCATTTGCTGTTTGCAGTGAGCAGCTCCAGCAACAGCTGCTATAAATTTCCTCATCTTCTATTTCTTCCTCCCCCGCTCCGGGTTTATGTTTTGTTGTTCCAGTTGGGGTTTAATGTGCTTTCCAGTTTCCTCTATTTTTCTTTTTGAGTGTCTTTTGATTTTTTTCAATATGAAGTTGCTGCCGACAAAAGGTGCCAGCCTATTTAACAGCTGCTGGGAGATAAGTGCTCAGTGGATGCAGACAGCAGGCGCAGCATGGGTGGCAGTGTCAGAGGCCAGCTGAGACACCTCTTGGGCGGGCAGCACCGTGTCTCCTTGGCCTCTGTGTTCGTTTGCCCTTTCAGCTGGGCTGCCAAGAGCGCGTCACAGACGATGCTGATTTTTGGAATGGGGACTTAGTGCTTTGGATGTGAAAGCATGCCGTATGTTTTCACACCTGAAAGCTTTTCAAGGAGAGATCTGAGATGTTTCCTTTTATGTGCATACGTTGAACTTTCTTTGCCTGGCTTCAGACTTTTCTTTTTTTTTTTTAACACATATGGTGATTGCTTCCAATGTGTGCTTATAGAAACTGGAGACATTTGCATTCCTAGTTTAGGAAAAGATGGGGACTTGACAGATATTTGATTTGAGTTGGCTTGTTATTTCTAGTTCTGGCTTATTGCAACCACAGTGCCTACTGCTGTATCTCTATTGATTGCAGACAGACATCCTGAGGGATAACTCTGTCTTCCCTTTCATTTAAAAGCGGAAAAAAAAGGCATGTCTCCAGCCCTGCTACTTGTGAAGACAGACACAAATATGTAATGCAGACTGTTTGGTGGGATTGAAAGTGTGTCCCTGCCAGCTCTAAAAAATCATCATTTATTCACCCTGTCTTCTCTGTCCTTCTCTGAGGTGCCCTTGGCGACCCACGGCACCGGTGCTCAGAGCTGTGCTGGGAAGGCTGCAAAAAATAAGTGCTTGCCATTGCTTGGGTTGAACTAGCAAGAAAGTGCTGAAACGAAACCATGAAGGATAACTCCTCTGAATTTAAAGCTTTGCCAATTTCAAAACCGCACCTGACACCCCCCACTCCCACCACCTTATTTGTGTCCAGTCAGGCAAACTGCACCTGAGCCCTGTGTTTAGCAGGTTTGGGATAGTTTCCTTGGGCCTTCTTACCCAGAGAGCAAACGGCTGGGGGGGTTGGTTTACATTTGCCTCTCTAGCGCAGCGGAGTCCCTTCCCTGAGAGTTTCTCTGGCAGTCCAAATGTTGTTCCTAGCAGAGAAAGTCCCCAACCATGTCCCGTTGTCTGAGTAGGGCAGGGGGAAAGGACAAATAGGAGTATCCGCTGGATCTGAAAAGCTTACCTCTGTCATTACAGAAGCTGAATCAAAGACTCTGCTTCAGTTCTTCAGCGTTGTTTCCTTTTGACTGATGTTCTTGGGCTGCTGCTCTGACTTTGCTTTAAGGCACTGCAGGGTTTGACTGCTCTGAAAATAAAGGCAGTTTATACGGGTAAAAGTGGGCTAGATTAAAATCCTCTAGCGTGGGTACCTGCAGCAGTGCAACTCTTGCAGCAGGACATGCAGCACAGGTTAGCAGCCCAGGAGTTCACCTCCTGCCTCTCTGTTGCACATTGCCTGAGCATCTGTGGGGTCTCTGCTAGCAATACCCATGCCTCCTCATTTAAAGCCAGCATGGCCAAGGTCTCAAAATCATTGAGGATTCACACAAATGCAGGACTTCGCCTCATAGGATGAGAAGACAGTCGGTCTTTAGATTTTGTTCTTCATTTCCTCAGCTCCTAGAAGTGAAAATGGGGCTAGGAGAAATGGCAAACATCATGGGTTGAGCCTGAAAAATCTGCGGTTGCCAGGGTACAAATCTCTTTGAAGCAACATGCTTACTATGTTTCATTTAGTGAATTGATCTGATGGCTTACCTTTCTGTGAAGCCACTACCTCACTTGCTCGTTTAGGTTCCCTCCCTCCCTCCAAGCCCCAGAACATAGACCTTTCTAAGCAAAGTACCTCGTCGGTTGGAAGGAGACCTCTGCTCATTCCTGCCAAATGAAAGAAAATCAAAATGCTTGCTGAGCAGCAGTAAAAGAGCAATGTTGCTGCCTGGAATTGCATCAGGAGCTCCTTGCTTATTAGGCCCGTAACTGCTACAGCAGGGAAACAACTAGCTGAGCCTGTTCTAAAGCCTATGGATTCTTTCTTGCATTAAGTTAATTAGTGAGAAATGAAACAAGCAGCTAACGCGTGAAATAAAAGGATTAGGTAGCTCATATCTTAGTAGCTCAGTGGTATTGCAAGAAAAAGGGATCTTACTTGTCACTGATAAGAATAACTGTTTTATCCTTGCTTCAATTTTGAGCAAAATTCATTGTATTTTACCTGCAGATGGATGGAGAACATTCAGCTGCTGAGGCAAATGTAATAACAACTAATCCAGAGAAACTGGTGACACCAGTTAGTGCTTGGACATAGTCATCTCTGACCACTTCTTTCTCGTTGAGAAGCACCATCTTCTAATTCCTTCCTGCACTTATTCTAATATGAGGCTACAGGGAGTAGGAAACTCACAAATGAGCACACTCACTCCTCCCCAGCATTTAGCAGCACCAGGAAAATAAGGCAAACAGATGGGAGCCAATGTATCATCCAAATGAAATCCCACCCTTCGTGCAAATGTGCCAGCAGAAGAGGAGACAAGATTCTTATTGGTGTCCCTTGCCATAGATAACAAATGTGACTTTTTTGGCTCAAAGATAGCTAGCGAGAGCTTTGCTTTTTTCCTCCTTTGGGTGCTTGTTATCTTGGCCAGGTGGTGTCTGAAGCTTGGGAATTGCAGAAGTATGAGACTTTCCAGCGAAAGCTCCAGATGCCCTTGGCAAACTTTTGTTTCCCGTAAATCCTGCCTTCCTGCTGTGTCTGTGGCTGGGGCTGCATTTTGCCCCAGAAAGACTAGCAGTTACTTAATAGGCTCTTGAGCTGTATTTTGCATGGACTGGATGCATTTGCATCTGGAGTTGTGGTGGCAGGTTTTCCTTACCTTGCTGACAGGCTTCATGTCATCATGAATAACACTTGCTTTTAATGGGTATTGGGATCCCTCTCCTCTTTGGATGTTTCAATTGTGACATTTGGAAATATTACTCAGGAAATCTCTCGCCATCTGGGCCTCTAGCAGCCTCAACACCTGCACCGCTGACGCTCCCTCGCCTCTCTCAACAGTGAGCCCATCTCTTCCCCTGCAGCTGTCCCCTTCAGACTCTCTTCCTCGGCCTGCCAGCAGCTTCCCCGACAGCTTGTGGATCCTGGCCAGCCCTTTTTCCCAGCCTATAAACGTGATGGGAGCTTTCTCCACTTGTAGTCAAAGTTCAGTTTCCATCCCTTGCCGTGAAGTGAAGAACGCTCCTGCAGCATTTGAGGAGGTACAGATTTACCTGGCCATCTCTCCAGCCTGCTTCTTGGTTAACAAGCCATCGGTTATCTGCAAAACTCACAAGCCAAGTGCTTCTTCAGCCTGAGTTTTGAAGGGGCAGCTTAGGGCTGCCTCCTCCCCTTCTCTGCTACAGTACAGGCTCACTGTGCCCATGCAAAAGGCTCTCACCCTCAGCTTCAGTATCACCTCTGCTTTGCCATGTGTCTCCATCAACAGTAAGCAGCCTATTGAATAGCCCTCTTCCTCTGCTTCATCATCTGTGGGGTCAGAAGCAAGTAAGGGTGACTAGGAGGAGGTTTGCCTGACAGCTCTGAAAGTGCAAGGCTGATCTCTTCACACGGCTGATGGTGGAGCTGGGACCATCCCACAAGGTATATGTACACATTCATGCACTGCTGCTAGCCGCAGCAGCCTGCTAGGACCTTCACTCGTTGTGGTAGCCCCCTGGCCTAGCTGAGATCTGAAGGGCTTGGTATCCACTCCTAAATAAAGCTGGGGGTTGTCTGGCAGCCTGTGCCTCCTGGGCCCCTGATATCTGCACCCAAGGTCCCAAGCAGAGCAAGCTAACAGACTAAAAGTGGGTAGGTGGGTATGTGCAATTTTAAGTTTTATGCATGCTTACAATTATATATACAATACTTTAAAAATATATATATATGTATAGTTACTGAGGAGGACTGTGAGTATATCACTCAGAAATCATCCAAATTACAACACCACAGTAGAGAGCTGGATCAGCTCCCTCGAAGACAATGGAACAACAAATCAGCTTAATGTCCCGTTTTACTTGGGTAAAGAAGGATATTTACATGAAGTACAGTGTTTCAAAATGGTCAAGATTTCTTTTAAGTCTGTGAAACATTGCTGTTCAAATATACATGATGCAAAATGTCATTTTCTAGCTGATAAGAACCACTGCTAGAAAGTTCACTAACATGAGTGGTCTTTTCCAAGTTAATTTTATACTTTAGCTAGAGTAAGTACTGTACTGCTAGAAGACAGAGAGAATATGGAATGAACACTGAGTTCTTCTCTCAAAGTTTCAGAGTTAAGTATCTTACGCTGAAAGGGTGGACAAACTGGGAGTCCTAAATACCACTAGCAATTCCATCTAGCTAGTCAGTTTATGTAAAATCATTGACCTTGATCCGAGGATAGACCTCTTTAACACAATCAATACAGGTGCAATCAGATAAGAACATTCTACTGTTTTATTAAAGTGCATCTAATTCAAAACTCAATAACTCTCACAAATCCTTAATCAGAGAAGACATCCTGGGAGGTATTTAGGTGAGTGATCTTATAACTCTTGCTCTCTCCTTGTTAGGATGGCATTTTACAAATAGACATGTCTGTTTCCTTTTTACCCTCCACGCCATAATTCTTTCACTGTACGGTTGTGTTGATTGCCATGCATTTATCAAGTCTTTTTTTCCCTTCATTTTTTTAGAGAGAGTGTGTCAAATGACAGCTTCTGCTTACCCCGTCCCCCAGCATCACTGTAGCCAAGCACATAAATGCAAATGCGGCTCCATTGCTGGCACATTGGGTCCTACGTTCTAGTCCGTGGATTAGATGTGTTGCGCCATAGGAGGTGCAGTGTTAATGCATACTGTCTAACTCAGGGTGGCCTGGCATAATGAAAGAAAACAGCCCATGTGCAGCATTATGTGATAGTTTAAGTAGAATGAAAGCCAAAGGCAATGACTGTATTTTTAGAAATGATTTTAAATCAAAATGATACATACTGAATAAGACAAAATAAGCACATGGTAGAGAGCTCTGAGAGCACTGCTTATAGTGAGGTAATTATTATTCTTTCCAGGTGATCCTCAGCATGTTCCTTGATAATGCAAAATAAATTGTAATTTGGAGCAGTTGAGCTGAAGGCTGATTTTTTTTTTTTTTGTCTTTTCATTTAAGTTCATATACGGCAGACAGGGCACTAGGACTTTAGTGTAAGTACGAATGGCTGCACATGCTTCGCTAGAGCCCTGGTTCCCAGCATTGCACAAAACAGCACTTAGGCAGTCCGTATAATAAAATAGGAAAAAATCAAATAGACTTGTAACTATATATAGCACAGAGAGGCTCAAGTGGCTGCAGTACTGCAAATTTCCTTCACATGTATGTCCAGTGACAAGAGAAGAGGCCTGGATAATGGCTCCTCACAGGTAGGAGTCTTCCAGTTGCAATTCTGGTCCCTTTACTCCCTCAGATTTGAATCTAGTTATTTGGAAGGTTCATAATTTTTAAATTATGAAAATTTATTGTGCAAACATTTTGGGTCTTTCTCAACCTTTTCCTCACTCTGTTTTAATCAAGGTAATGCCTACAAAGGACATGGTCTTGCATGTTCCCATTCCCACACACACAGAATCGCCAACATCTGAGTTAACTTCTCAGATGACCTGGAAAGTGCTTTCCGGGAGCAGAATTCTGGGTCTCCTACACCAAGTGGGCCCACCCACTGGACACAGTAATACCTACATGGGTAGAAACAGGACCATGTCTTTTCTGTGAGGCGTGGTGAACTGTGATGAGCTAAAGCAGTCTGATGTCTCAATTCTGTACATCCTGAGCTCCATCCAGGATGCTGAACTGGGAGCTGTTGTGTTTGGCACCTAAGCTGTTTTTTTACTGTGAGCTCAAGCCTGTAGCGAGCACGCTGAGTCAAGACCAATTTGTTCAGATACAGCAGTGCTGCACTGTCCACCACACAGCACACTTCCGAATCCTTCCAGCCTTTAAAGCACCTGATACAGTTTCAGACACAGAATTCATTAGGGTTGTGAGCACAACCTGTGTGCAGGAAACATGAGGTGGATCAGAGGAAAAGAAGTGTCTGTGCTATGCTAAAGTGAAAAGATGAGCGTGTGGCATAAACCTGACTGAAGAAATCATTGCCTCTTAGTCAAACTTTGAAAGCCGCCATTAGACAGCTTTTAAAAATGACTCTATTTTCAAGAACAAAGACAAGAATCTTCAAGCCAGAAAAAAATCAAATAAGAAACTGGATGTAATTTTATTATTTGACAATGAGAATGAGTAACCAACCACTGGGCCAAATATGAAGAAAGATGGTGTCTTTGTCATCCAGATCAGCCCTGGATATATCTCACTGAAGGTGAAATAAATATATGATGCTTTAGTCAAGCAGAAACTGTTGACCTCATCAGAGGGGTTACTGCTTGAAAGATGATGGACTGAGCTAGTTAGTTGTGTACTGCTCAAGGTTTCCCATCCAGGAAAACCTTAACTATCAGCTCTAACACGGAGTGTGGCCTGGGCCAGCTTCTTCTGTTGTAAGGAGACAGATTGAGGGCATGAGTGGGGAAGGACAGGGAGCCAGGGAGCCCTACTGGAACTGGTTTGGTGATGCTGCTACAGCTACTGAGAGCAGCAGCAGAAGAGAGTTGAGCCTTCCTGCCCAGCCGCCACATCAGTAGTTGCCAACATAGATACTCTGGCCTTCCTTTCTATTCACACCAAGAGCATGAATTTCCAGGGCTCCGCTGTAGGCAAAGCAGGGCTTGTAACTACGCTGCTGTTTCTGGCTGCCTGCTAACCTCGACGGCCACTTGCTTGGCTTGTGCCTCATGTCTGCAGTCTCTGTTGTTCTCTGTGTCCAGGGGTGTACTTGCTGCATGCAGTGAAGATGATGCAGTGATTCCTGAGGCACTGCAATTGCTCTCTGGTACAGCACGATGCTGTGTTGTCTTAGCTTGGGTCCTGAACTCAGTGAAGTATTAGCACGGCGCTGTGCATAGACCTAGTCACTCTGTCATGAGCCCTATCTTCTCCAAAAGGCCAAGCTGATTTATCAGATCCCACATGATGACTGGAATTAAAGGACTGATGAAACCATTATTTCTTTGGGTTTTGGTTTGTTTTTGAGTTTGCACTTGGTTTTTTTGCGGGGTTTTGTTTGCTTTTGTTTGTTTGTTTGTTTTTCAATTACTGAGCAGAATTAATTAAACTCAAAAATCTCTTCAAAAACGCAATTTCAAAAGAAGATGTGCTGGATAGTGGAATGGCTAAATGTAAAGGCATGCTAAGTACCTTGGCCTTTGCCATGAAAGACATAGCTGATTCAAGCCATTACATAAACACAAGGTCTTTCACTGCTTCTGCAGCACAGCAATGTCTCAGTAGTTAACTGTATCTGGCCTTATCACTCTTCTTCTGCAAGGCAAAATAATACCCCCTTTTTATTTTGTAATCAGAAATGATATCCTATCATCTCCGAAAGGTGTTTCTTGTATGCTTCTGCTTTGATAAATGCAGCCGTCATCATCAGTGGAACAGAAATAAAATTAGAAATTATCTCTGCAGACTTCTGTGTGCTGGGCCCGCAGTTCAAAAGCAGCCTCTTTTTGGGGGGCTGGGGAGGGGGAGAAGCTGGCGTGCAGACATACGCAACACTTTAGATGAAGAGTTAAAATGGAAAATACTGTTTCTTAATGCTAACGGGAGAAAGAACAGCAAAAGAGAGGGAAAAACAGTCCAGATGCTGCATTATGTCCACAATGATGTGTAACAATTCCGTATTAATCGAATAAAGCCGTGGGCTGTGAGTACGTTTTGTGCTTTTGCCAGACGGGTTTGGCTCTGAAGGATTCCCACACCCGGTGGAAAATAAGGATACAAGAGATCTAATTAAAAACGGGAGCTTGAGATGCACAACAAGACTTTAAACTCTTCTTTTATTTAATGGAATTTGCTGTGGTGCTAAAATAGTATTCCCCCCTGTCATTCTGACATGAAAAACATTAGTGAATATTTGATTTTACTGTGGAACAAATTATGGTAATAATGAGTCTTTGAGAGAAAAAAGTGCTTAAACTGGTACAGTCTCATTTAAAATGTGCATGTTAAAAATAGAGTAGATATACAAAATGTTGTTTGCCACTTCATCAACATACTGTTATTTTATGAGATGCATGCCCTTTCTGTGTAGTGCTTGACACTTAACACTTGCCTATCTTAACCCCACTCTTATTGCAGACTCCATTCTTCTCCATATAATTTGGGTATTGGGAATGTATGAACAGTCAGGTTTCAGCTCCTACTCAGAAATTCAAAACTTCAGGGTCAGATGTCAGTGGGCAGAAAACCCTCCCTTATCTTTGCAACTGATTCTCAGAATTAGATTTTACGGCATGAATAACTAATCACACCCAGCCGAACAATGTGAATAGCCAAGGACCATTTCTGCTGGGTTTGTTAAACTTACTTATTTATTTTATTTGCATTTATTTCCTTAACGATGGTTGAAGTTTAGGGAATAAAGAAAGGAAGACACCTCAGAGATGGATTGACCTAGAAGGATTTATTTTAATTTTTTTTTTGATAATGAGTTTAGCAATACGTCCAGTGCTGAAATAGATGCTGTTACCATACAGATGCCTTCTGCTGCCTTTTGCTTTCAATGTTGCACTGATTTTAGAAAAGCTGATGAGAAAACAGCTTCAGCTTGCTACTTGAGGGTGAGATGAAGAGTCACAAGCTTCTGAAACCCAGTGCTGGCAAGCAAACTCTCCATGACCTTGACCAAACGTCATTCAACCTCACCTTTCACTTCTTCCTTGGTAAAATGAAAATCAGACTGGGCTTGCAAGATTTATTAACGGGGACGTTTCAATGAAGATAGGAAGCACTTTGGTGCACACTGAGATCAATAGAAAGACTTTCAGTTGTTCCAGTAGGTTGGATCTCATTGTCAGTGTAAGAAAGTGTAAAATAAGTTTCCTCATCCAAACAAGCCGGGTGGACTACCTGGGAGATTCTCCGGGAAGGTAAACAGATGGTTGTCCTGTCACATCTTGCAAGCAGCTGTGGCTTTGCAGCTTTCATGGGAAGAGGCTGCAGGAGGAATGTGCTGGATTGATATGCTCTATACACTGTTCCTGCCTTGGTGCTCTCTTTTCGGCAGACGTTTCCCACTTTTCAGAATGTCCCGGCCCTTTTATATGGCTGCAATTATGACTTGAGGGAGATGTGTGTGATGGGAGTGGGAGGAGAACTACTTTTTGCCCTCATAAACTCCTCTTCATCATAATTCCCACTACAATGGCTTTTATCAGAGGACACCTTCAGAAAACTCCAGGGTGAAACTGGCTCAGCCTTTGCAAATTTCGGTATGCATCTTCAGCATTATCACTATTTGTCTTTTGCTGGTTATGAATGAAGATTCACTGAAGGTCATAGCTCAAAAAAAAAAGAGTTTTTTATAATCGGGAGAGGATGATTTTGTTTTTCTGTCTTCAAAAATCAGAAATGTGTGTGTCTTCTACGGCTTGGGTCACATTGTTAAACAGAAATGTATTACAGCAGGGATACAATTTTCCTGCAGATGTTATTAAGGTGAATTTTACCCTATTTTGTGAGCCAGTGATTGTTCTCAATATCAGTAAGTTAATGACAAATGAATGTGAATGATGAATGTCAAATGAAAGATCTTTTTGTTATAGCTGGGTTGGCTTAGTTTTATAAAAACATCTAAAAATAAAAATCAAGCAGGGTAAAAGTATGCATTCCTTTTCTAGGGATGCATCATATAAGCCCTTTGCACTCTATTGACTGATTAAATGAAAGAGGGTTGGGCTAGAGAAGAGCTGAAATGGATTTTTGTCACTGAGCAAGCCTATTAAAATCACTCTGTTTCACACAGCCAGCAGTGTGATGTTTAAACGGAGTTTGTTTAGGAGCATGGGTCACTGTGGGACAGGCTTGCCCACATATGCAGCACACAAATGTAGGCTAAAGAAAACAACAAATTTGAACTGTCAGGAGATTTTATGAAGAATTTACACAAGATCTTATTCTTAAATAGGATGGAGAAAAGAAATATCTCACAATCAAAGGCTCCACTATCTTCACAGTTAGCTGCTGTCCCAGACAAAAATGTAGGACGCATTTAATATAATCTCCCTGTATAATGTAATCAGACTGTCTGAGGGATATCTTATGCTACTCTGATAGTCAACAATCAAGTGTGGTCAAGGACAGTCAAATTGTTTTATTGCACATAACTTGGCAAAGGCTAAGGAAAAACGTGTATGAATTTAATGGCTCAAGGCTTTTATTACTCACCCAATAGGTGATTTTAAAAATGTACTTCCTTGCCTTCATGTCAAATGCAAAGTGAAATGGATGGCTTTAAAAATCATTAGTTGGGGAGACGGAGAGAAAGAACAGCATTCCTCTGATGTCAGGCTGCAAATTGGTCTAAAGAGAACCTGAAGGCCAGCAGAGAAAGTCCTAGAAGACTCAGGAGAGCTGTAAAGGGTGACACTACAGCACACATGTCAATCCATGTACAACAACCCTGAGATTAGAGGACAGGCGCATGGAAGGGTTAGCAACCACACAACTGGAGAACAACTCCTGCCCTGCAAGACCACGTGCTGTTTAATGGGGCATCAAGATTAAACCTGCTTAGATAACCATGCTGTAGAGGTACTCTAGATATCCTGCGCACCTCATTTAATCATCCTTTAATGGAGAGAAGTTCACAGGAATGACTCAGGAAAAGAAGGGATGTATGAGAATAAGGATGAGAACAAACGTTTGATTTGGGAGAGAAATAAAAAGTTTGGGGAAATGCATTCCCATTCTATGGAATGGAAGTTTCTTTCCAAAATCATCATCAGATTCTCAAAAAGGACACGAGCAAGTCAGAATTCCTTTTCTCCCTTTGATTACAAACCCCAGGTTACAATGTTAGTAAAGTGAAACTTTAACAAGTGATTTAATCTGTATTACAATTCTGCTAGGACAATAGAAACTGAACTGATGCTGAAATTAGATAGAATGTAGAAATAATTATATATTGACCAATATCCCACACTTTCAAAGCATTTAGAAATGTTCTACTTCATGTATGTCAGCTAGTCATGCTGGGAGTGGCCAGAACAATTCTTTTGACAACCCACAATGACGACTACAGGATAGAGATTATTTTGTTGATTTGAGATGGTAAGGAGTGTGAATGGCTGGAGTAGAGCCACCTGAAGTATGATTTAAACAGGAGGTCATAGATGGTATGATACAGCTCATGCATTAATTCCACACAGTCTCCATCAACTGTGAACAACCAAAACTTGATTTTAATTTCTGTTGCAAAAAGTCACAGAGCTGGTGCCTAGCCTCAGACAAGATTTGCCATTGACTCAGTGTTGGTTGAAAAGGCAGAGATACACCATCTGGAACACAACCTGCAGAAACAACCTGGCTTTTCCTAAGACAGTCTGGTCTGACACTAAGTCCAACCCTGTGCATCTTGTAAAACTTGACAAGATCATGTTGAAGAGCAGAAAGGCTTTAATGCAAGATTTTATGGAAGTGACCACCGACTTCAGAATGTCCGAGCTAGGTTGGCTGACTTCTGTCAGCAGATTTGCCCTGGAGGCTTGCTGGAGATATTTCTTTGCCTGGGAACAGACAGAAACATTAAAGAACAATTTGCACTCCAATTAATTTTTTTTTTCTGGATTATCTCCGACTTTTATCATGAGCTTGATGTCTTTCATATGGTCTTCATAAATTTACACTGCACAGTTAAAGTTCTTTGAGGAGTTTAAGTTTAAAGCAGGATTGAAATATTTTAAAGGACTTTATAATGACACATTAGAAGCATAGCAAATCCCTTGATAGCCTAAATGGATGGAAACATTCGAGAGTACAAATGAGTTAGAGGTTAATTCATGGCACCTTGTACAGGCTTGGGGAATTCTATGTGTTGGAAATGGCTCCACAGTATTAGCAATCTGCTGGACAGGAGACACTTTCTCTCTTAGCCTCTTCTCACTCCCCAGAATGAGTGTTTAAGGGTGGGAATCTTTCTTGATTCACTGTCCTCCCCGTTGCAGCCTTGTTATTGTCAAAGAGGTTGAAGAAGGTGAAAGACATCCCTCTGTGTACTGTAAGCTTTGAGAACATATCATGTGTCATAAAAAGAACCCAGAACCCAGGAAAGAGATGGTTTCACATTTAAGAGATTTTAGACGAGAGATAACTAAATGCAGCTGGCCATAGAAAGAAGGTTTAGGATTGTTCTTCTGCTGGCAGAAGTGACCAAAGTGTCCCATTGTACTTAGAGCTAGGAAAGCTTGCTATACTCTCAGAAGTCTAGTTAACATGAAATCAGGACTCGGAAGCAGGTTTACATCTTATGTGGAAAGAACACATCTTGTAGTAAACAGGATATTATTACAATCAAAACCAACCTCTATATGGTGTCATTGCTGGAGAATCTTCAATTGTCCTCCACTCTCCAGTCATTTCTAAAAGATGGACAACAGAAAGGGGATCCAAGGAGCATGCGGACACCTCATCTTCCTCCAAGTAATCAGCAAAGGCTGGAACTGTGATTTCCCCTAGGGAATCAGCATGTTTCATATGTCTGTAGAAGACGTCTGTGAAATAGCCTTTACCTTTCCTAGTATTTCCTTTGGTTGATACCAAATATATCCTTTTGCAGAGGCTCCGGGCTGAGAAAGTCCATGTGCTTCCACATTCTCAACACATTGTGACTGGTTCACTTTTGTGGTGGGTTAGCCTTTGCAAACAGTCAAGCTCCCACCCAGCTGCTTACTCATAACCCCTCCTCAGCAGGGTAGTGGGCTTCTGAACATTAATCATCTACCCAGACTGTGCTGGTCCCCTCCTAAGGGTGGGATAACAACCAGCAGGAACTCCTGCTGAGAGTGAGAAAGCTCATGGGTCAAGGTAAAGACAGGGAGATCTCTTTCCGTTGCAGGCAAAACAGACTGAACTTGGAAAAAACCTAATTTAATGTATTGCCACTTAAAATACAATGTGGCAGTAAGACACAAAGGGCCTCTCTCCCAGGCCCAACTTCCCCCTTTCTTTCTTTCACTCCAGACTTGTGTACTTGCTCCCCAAGCAGTGCAGGGGGCAGTGGGGCAGTTATGGTCAGAACATAGAGGTTTAGAGATTTCTCTCTCCTGCTCCTTCCCTCTCACACTTTTCCAGTGCTTTGACGTGGGCTCTCCTCACAGGCTGCAGTCCTTCAGGAAATATCTTCTCCTTCGTGGGCTCTCCATGGGCTGCAGTTCCTTCAGGAATATCTGCTCTGTCCTGGAGCTCCTCCTCTGACCTTGGTGTTGCCTATGCTGTTTCTAATTGGTTTTTTTGTTCCCTCCTCCTCTCTCTCTGGTGCTGCGTCTGGCTCTCTGTGATACCTTACCACAGAGGCACCACCTGATGGGCTCATCTGTGTCCTGCAGTGGGTGTGTTGAAGCCAGCTGGAGTTGGCTGTGTCTGGCATGGGGGCAGCTCCCAGTCTCTGCTTCCAGAAACCACCCCTGTAGCCCGGCCGCTGCCAACAACTTGCTGTGGACACCCAATACAAGTCTGCTATTAGCAAAGTGAGGCAAATGTTTGACTGGGTTTTGACCAGTAAGCTTGGGAAAAACAGACATTTTTGCTCACTGCA
The DNA here is from genome assembly GCF_000708025.1 of Charadrius vociferus. NCBI lineage: Eukaryota > Metazoa > Chordata > Aves > Charadriiformes > Charadriidae > Charadrius > Charadrius vociferus. Next base: position 974,175 of record NW_009649946.1, read on the forward strand.
CTGTGACTATTCAAGCCTTCTTTGTGACAAATTGGAGATCATCTTGGTACTATTAACTTGTCTGCTTTTTATTACTGTCCTGTTCAAAGCATGCAGCGACTCACCTAGTCTGCACCCTGGATCCAACTGTGTTCCAGGAGAGCTTTTGCTTGTCCTGGAGTTATGTGGATTTGGGCAGAGGGCACATAGCTGGACTTTTTGGCACTCATATCTGAAAGCTCTCCCTGCTTTTCTTACTGAAAAAAATACAGAGCTTGTTATTGAAAACAGTGTTGCACAAGCAGCCTTGGGTGATTGTTACAGCTTCTTCCTGAATATCACCTTCTGAACATTAATCATCTACCCAGACTGTGCTGGTCCCCTCCTAAGGGTGGGATAACAACCAGCAGGAACTCCTGCCTCAGCATTTTCTTTGCGAAGATTGAAGGTGTGAGTGTGTCAGTCATCTTCTCTGTAAAGGTCTGAAAAGGCTGTCAGAGTTCAGTATTTTTATCTCTTTAGCAGATTATTTCTTTTATTTTTAGAGGTAGCAATAGTTCTTAGGTTAAGAGGGAGACAAAAGCCTCATTAGTTTTGGAATTTCAAATGAACTCAATACGGCATTGAGGAGATTTTTTTCCATAGGAACCTGAAAAGTTGCTTAAAAGATGTTGTGAAAAACAAGAAAAAGCATTGAGGAGATTTTTTTCCATAGGAACCTGAAAAGTTGCTTAAAAGATGTTGTAAAAAACAAGAAAAAGCCTCCTGCTTAAGGGTTTCTGTGCTAATGATATACAAATATAAGTGGCCGCGAAGCAGCTCGGGAGCGTGCTGTACCCTAGCCAGCACAGCAGCAGTCCCTCTCTGCTGGGGGCAGAGGTGGTTTCTGAGTCCACAGAGTTTCAGAGATGGAGGATTAGAAGACCAAATGTTCCTGTTGAATGTTCTGTTCCTGGAGAATCCAAGTGAAAGGGCCACAACTGCAAGGCCTTACCCTGCCTGGGCAGACCATGCCTTACCAAGGGCTCACCTAACTTGAGCAGAAACCTTACAGGGCGTCACAAGACCTCTGCTGCTCATGGCCCTCAGCAGTGTCACTGCAGGCAACAGGGTGGTCTCAAGCAGTCTTACATGCCCCACTCACAAACCAAAAAATGTAACTATATATCTAGTTTGGTCAAAATCAAAACTTAATATCAAAGTGTAGGAACATTTTGTTGTAGATTTCTTCCTTTATCCCCAGTTGAGGCCTCACTAAATGGATGTCATCTCCTATCTTTCCTCCAACATGCCTTCAGCTCTGTTTTTCCTCATTATTTCAGCTAGATTTTTGTTGGGTTTGGGTTTTTTTTTGGTTTTTTTTTTTTTTTGTTTGTTTTTTTTTACTGTTTCTTTTTGGGAAGGGGAATATTGGGGGTGGTTTTTGTTTGGTTGGGTTTTTTCCCCTCCAGGATATGATAAATTCAACCACTTTCTAGCAGATTCTCTGTATCAGGAAACTGGATCTTCACTATGATGGTGTTTGGGAATTGGGGATCATTTTTTCTTTGAAGGAAAAGCCTTTGTGTTGAAGTTATACTTACAATGAAGCTCATTATTGATGCATGACGCTCATCCGGCAGACCCGGAGTGTACTGCTGAATCAAGTAGCTGCTCCAAGCGAGAGCACTTGGGACAGAGAGGACTTGTCACCTTGGAGCCCACTCAGGAGCACTGCATTCCCACGTGGCATTTTGCCCTATTTCATCCTGCCCTTCCTGTCAGGGGAATGCTTTTTGCAGGAGCTCCATCTGCTAGCTTTCCATCACTGAGTTACTGCTGAAATTTTCTTCCTTTGCACTTTCTGTAAATGTGCAAAAGAGAAAGAAAGGATGAAAAAGTATATTGGAATTTTATACTGAGCACATTTCTTTTGAAACTCTAATCTATAAAAATGAGTACATACAATTTTGCAATTATAAATATGTGAAATAAACGCATTAGTTAAGAAGTTAGGCTTTCAAAAGTGCTAATTACTAACCAAATGCATTTTACAGTGTTTTAATGAGCACTTTTTCATATCATTTTAATATCCATTAGCTATGTTCATACTAGTAATGCTAATAATGTGCAAAGCCATTAGTTAGCTACAAAGTCAATAATGGATGATACTGATTCCAAGCCTCCACTGCACTAAAAGTTTCATACTTTTTTTCGGTAGAGTAGGAAAGTTAACTTGAATTTTCATCTGGCTGTTGTGAATGAGGATGGTCACATAGGTTACACAGATGAATGTGGGGTCATTTATTGAGGGCCTATGAACCAAACCAGGCACATTGCTCCGCCTCTGTCCTCTAGAAAGCAGAAGTTGGCTTCAAAGCCAATTACACTGCCTCCTGAGGAGGGTTCTGAACATTTCTATTAATGGACTCTATATCAGCTGCCCTGTAGACTCCTTCATTAGTAATTTCTCATTTAAAAGTTTCAGCAACACTTCTTAGCAATGATGTTTTTAAAGATAACTCTGGAATATTTCTTTTGATATGTTATCTGAATGGATATTCAGATACATTATGCTGTTATTCCTCCTTTGAAAACATTCACTGTTATTTTGCCAAATATGTCTATAAGATGTAATCATTGTTTGGGTGGTAGATTGAACCAAGAATAGTTGTGTGGAGAAAATCTAGTTGAAGTTGTACTGCATTTGCAGCCACATTTTACTGCTTGCTTTAGGAAAACATTTATAAGCTTATTTGCAAGTAAAATATTTTATTATACTAATATCAGGAAGATTTTATGCTACTAGTAAAACGTGTGCATTGTTTTAGAGACTGTTCCTGGATTGTAAAACTAACCATATGTCTCATAAATCAACAGAAAGAAGAAGCCTCAGTGGTTGTCTCAGATATTAAGCATACAGTTTTTGATACACAGTGTGTTCCTGTTTAATTTTTAATTTATTTAACCACAACATCTATTCTAACTTAAGGGCTACAAAATGCAAATATTGAAAACTTCTTTAATACAGAATATACACATTTGACTTGCTGCTTAGTATCTTTCATCTGCTTTATCTTAACTTTTGGGAGTAAACTGCTCTTGGGTCTAAAAATGAACTCAGTCCACGTGTTCAAGAAATGAATCGAGCTCATTCTGGTGCTGATTGACTGTAATTAGATGCAAGATTGATGCATCCAGAAGAAACTGTTCCATGTCTCTCATCTGTCTCTGGTACTACTTCTTTAGTCTCTTTACCAGATTTGATTTTTCCCTAACAAACCGACATGCAACTATTGAGCAGATGAGGTTATTCTTTCAGTGAAAGATTTAGATGGGATGAGCAGAGTAAATGTGGACAGGACAGATTAAAATCCCTCAACTCAGTGTAAGCACCAGCAGAAATGCGTTTGGGGCAAAACTCCTGTATCTTCTTATTCCTACATCAGGGGAAGGCCACAGCCAACAAGAAAGCGGAGTGGAAGCTAACAACCCATCCTGCATCCTCTTCCTGTGATCCTGGGGCTGCTTCTCTTTGTCCCTCTTCACACCGTGACATCAGGACTAACTTATGGTGGCACTTTCACTGAGAGGTGGGATTTGGGGCCAGGAGGGGCCTTAAGGAAGATAAAAGTATTATGCAGCACAATTAGGGAGTTGAAGCCCACTACAGCTCTGCGGAGACTTGAGGCGTGATTCTTCGCCAAAGTGAACTAAATCAGAAGTAACTCCATTAGAGCAGGCAGATTAAAACCTGTGTGAAGGAGATCAGAAGTGGGCCCCATGTGGGAAAACACAAAGCACTTTAGATAATTGTGTGGAGAGCAGGGAGCAGAAAAAAGTAATATCCTACCTGACAGAAATCTTGATAACCTGGAAAACTCGGTGAAAGCTGTGAATGTAAACATCCTGTATTGGAAAACAAAAAACCAGACAATCTCTTGACATTTATGAAAGACTTGATCTTCTAATGAAATTAAATACTAAAGAAAACCTAATGTATCTCAATAGCACTTATGGGGACTCCCTGGGAAAGGAAGAGGTCTCATAAAAGTGATCCTCCCTGTGGTGCTGGGAGAGAGGGGGCTGCAGGCTTGGTAAGCCAAATTGGAGGAATCATCTAAAAGGACAGTAATAACCTTTTATTTCATCCTGTGATGTCAGTGACCTGGTCTCAGGAAAGAACTTATTCCCCAAAAATGCTTCTACAGAAGAAGAAGCAGCACAGGTATTAATCTCCTGCAGATCAAGGGACTACTTTGGAAACGGAATGCAAGTCTTCTGGGGTTTGGATTCTAGAAACAAACTCTTCTTTGGAAAAAAAGACCCTTGAGCTGGGCTAAATCTACAGTACTGCCACTTGGGAACCAACTGTAATCTGTTTAGGCCCATATCTTGTGTTTACAAGTACCAGAATCAAATGCTGACAGTACTTAGTAGGGCATAATTAAATTCTTACTCCCCATTGAAGTCATTGGCAAAACTTCCACTGACTTCAATAGTGCTGGATTAAGTTTTCACTGAATGTCATGAGAATTTGAAAAGCAAAATTGATCCAAATTTTGCAAACAGTTTCTTGTCTTTATTGTAGATCAAACCAAAACCATAATCCAAAAAAACATCCAACTTTACCATGAATGAAATAAGGATAAGGACTCGTATTTTGTGTCCTGAATGCTTTTCCAGAAGGTATTAAAAACAGAGTCACTTGGGGGACTACAGCGATAATAAGAATTGTGTAAATACCATGTAGCAAAAAATATTCCATGGTTAGTCTGCTCTTTTTGGCACAATCCTTCTGGCAGAAACTTATACGTTTATTTTGTTGTTGCAGCTCAAGAGCTCCTGGTGAGTAATTCCTGCTCTGCAGATGGTATATGATGTAGATGATTCTTTAAGTCCAATTTCTAGCTGTAGCGTTGTGGTTTATCACAAAGTGTTTTGCTGTAGTCTGATAGCAGGGACTCTGAGAAGCCAGTTTTCAGTGTTAGTTTTCAAATAAATCCAGTTGCTTCGTGGCTATATACCTCACTGTTAATTCAGAATTTAAAAACAACAAGAAACATGAGCACCTGACTGTAGAGGAATCCAAGCCCTGCTACACTGTGTGTGTCGCCAGAGGCCCAAGGTTGCAGAAGTTTGTGAAACTGGTTACACTGCAGAGATTTATTTTACTTTTTTTTAAAGTAAGTATAATTTCATCTTACTATAAAAAAAACATACCAAAACAAATTCACTAGCACAAACTATCCTTATGTAGAAATAGCAAACATATTCAGACCATTAATAAACCACAGCTAGAGATGTATGGAATGGAAGATGACCTGAGTTTCCCTCAATGGCTTAGGGGATTATTCTGGCACTCACTGGATAGATGTTTGTCAATAACCGCTATTCCCAAATCTCAGTGGCTTTGTCATAGTAGTGACGTCTTGTCCTTGCTGCAGTTCCCTTAGGATCAGAAGGAAATTCCCTACTTCCTACTAGGAAAGACGAACTCTCCATTTCTTCAGAGAAGCAACAGCTAGGCAAAACAGTTCACCCACTTAACAGAAGTCGCTCCTGCTCTGGTGTTGTCACTGCCCTGCGAGAGGACTAGGTTTTCCGCTCTTACCAGTTGAACTATATCTGTAACACTCCATCCTTCAGTCCTGTCTTTGAGTTGTCAACATTTTTCTTTGGCTTTAGTAGTGACATAATGGGCTAAGTAGGGCTCAGGCAGATACTGCATTTCTACAGGGGCACCAGAATAGGACTGCAACTGCTGTGATCACTCACTAGCATGCCAGACCTGGACTGCCCTTCTCTGGCTACACGCTTTCTCTCCTGTCCTCTGCTGCCCCAATATTCCCAGCTCCCCTTTCCTTGGACAAGAGGAGTTGTCTGCTTCTGTCTTGGCTATACCTTAGTCTCTTCATGCCTTCTGCCCTACCTGCCATGGTCCAAGGGTTCCTGGTACACAACTGCAGTATGTCATCAAGGCCTTGGCGGATACAATTATGCTTTGCTGACACTTCTTATAAAACAGTATCAGCTGTACTTTGCTTCTCAGTGTTTTTTGATTACACCTGAAGATTTGAAAACATGTATGCAGTCAAAATGTTTCTACTTTGTGTGTTTTGCTTTCTGAGATATTTTTTCCTTTTATGCCTATTACATTTCCATTATTTTCTGGCAGGTCCTTTTTCTTTTTCAATGAGTGTGGAAATTTTACCTATCAGATTGCACAGAAGAAGAGAACCTATCTTTTCAAATATTTATGGGAATAAAATAATAATGCTATTATCCACACTCTTGATTACCAGGATTATCTCATTGTATATATACAGATCCTCCAGATAGGCAGATTATGTGATCAGAAGGTTCTTAGTGGGCCCCAGGCTCAGAGCGCACATTAAAGCGGATCAAGCCTGCTTTAATTCATGTGCTGCTTCACTAATGCTCCTGCTCTTTCTCAGGAGAATTTCTGAAATATGTTATTGATTTGGGGCCCAGTGCAGTGCCCACTGAGGTGGATGGACAGCCATTGACTTTGATGGACAATAAACTGGGGCTGGCTTGAAGCAGCAATGACTAAAGAAACAAATATTTCACCTTTCTGGAGCAAGAGGTGTCTCAGTCTTTCACATATGCTGGTGGACCTTGGGTATCTCGTTCTTATTTTTTTGACATTGTTAACAAACGCCTCTAGAATCTAGCAAGTGTGTCTCCTTCTAGCTATACACCAATCTGAGGTGTTTAAGGGAGCATAGGAGAGGGACAGCTGTGTCCCTTGGAGTATAGAAAGGAAGTGGAACGACCACTTTGGCTGACTGACTGAACAGTTTTCAGGCAGGCAGTGGGGCTTGTTTATAAAGTGGGCTTCCAAAAAGCTGATATTTCTTCATGGCTCAGCTAGCACGTAGCAGTTTGAGCAGGAAACCACCCTCCAAATATGCTTCGGCCATCATCTATTTTTTTTTTAAGAGACATGATTGCTTTTTGACTAGGATATGTGCTCTGAATCACTTAAGGATTTTGAGAGTTTGAAAACACAATAATGCAGAGATGAAAGACTCCTTTAGAATTAATGACGGGGACAGAACTGAAGTGACAACCATGCTAAAATGCCACTATCCTAAAATTTTCTTTTCCACTTACTATGTTTCTGAATGTGCCTGTGGCTCCTGCCCTTTGTCGTGTGTGTTGGCAAATAACAGAGCTAGAATATGTCAAGAAACATGGAGTTCAGCAGTGGAGAGTGTTGCGAGGTAGGAATGAGTTTTTGACACTGAGTGCAACAAAAATAAAGGCAGGAGAGAAGTGGAAAGGTCTTTTTACTTAAGAATACCAAAGCATATGAAAATTGTGGATGATAAAAAAGAAGCAGAAGAGAATAGGTAACTACATAAAGTGTCTCAGGAGCAATGGGAGTAGACACAACAGCTGAGGAAAGGAGGTCCTGTGGATGGGGAAAAAAAATGGCTGCACATCATAAACAGAGGTAGAAGACTTGAGTTTAAAATTCAAGCATAGGGAATCATTGAAAAAGGGCTCTAGAAAGTTGTGGCAGCCAAGGAGAAATGACAATAGGATGAGTTCAGTAGCAGTGTTTTGAAAAGATTAGGCTCCAGTGATTTCATTGGGTAATATTCCTTTCCTCACTCCTTCTCTTGTTTCACAGGGAAGAGGGTAATCTATCATTTATTTATATTTGAAATGTAACCATGCCATGTGTGAGATGAAAATGAGTGCTGGTTGTGTTTGGCTCTGGAGTCCACCACAGGTATCGGGTCCTATGAGAAATCCTCTACTTGTCAGGTCTCTAATATTATACTCTGACAACATTGTGCCATGGCAGTCTAACCTTCCCTGGGACCCAGGGACCGGCCTGGTTGTGATGCCAAGCTGCCCAGTTTAGTTTGGTCTTCCCTGAACACCAGCTTTCAGTGTAGGAACAGCGCTATGAAGCAGAGGTGCACTTGTGTGACTACAGCCGCCAAGAAAAAACACAGCCTTCCAAAATAGCTTGTGTATGTCCTTTTGGTGGTCTGCTTACTGTCCTGGCCCAAATAAAAGGAACGTACCTTCCAAAAATACTATCTCGGAGGCAGACAGCAGTGTGCTCTCCCAAGGGCAAAGCTGAGAAGCAAAAGAGACTATTGTCGAGCAAGATCCTTCCTTTTTGTTTTTAATTTAGGAAAGGCTGGTTTGGTTAAGCTTGGGCTGGACGGCTTTCAAATGCAAATCCTCCAGGCTGCTTTAGGTGAACTTGATAGCGCCTTTGAGTGAGACTAGTCTCTTAAAATGCAGCAGGACCAAAAAAGGACTTGTGATTAAGGAGACTGCACATCCTTGGTGTCCTGGAAGCGTGCCAGGGTATGAGATGATATTTCAGTCCTTTGCATTCCTAAGAATGTCCTTTTGTCCCATGAAAGGCTGACATCTTCCTGTGTCATAACGAAATGATGAGCCAGGGAGGGAGGTGTCTGTCTAATGAATCAGTCTAGAGACCAAGGGCTCCTGGTAGGCTGATTGACTGTTGCTTTTCTGGGCTCTGAAATGAAGGGGTGTCGGGCTCTGAGGCTAATTCCTGTCCTCTGGCTGCCCCCTGTTGGCTGATCCACCAGGTCTGCAGTGGACCGGGAGTCCCCCGTGTCTTACAGTACTTTCAAGGGCTGGACACAAAGGAAAAAGATGATCAAGAAAAGTCACCACTAAATGACAAAACCGTCTTTTTCTCTCTCCCTTAATGTGACACAAAATGCTTGGTTTGTGGGTTTTTTTTTTTTTTTGTTGTTTTTCTCTCTTGCCAAACTTTGTATGGTTTAAGTTTAAAAGGCTGATGACCACACAGTTAAACTTTTGGGAGGCTGTGCTGGAAGCTGGCAGCTACTTTCTTTTTTGGTTACATTTACTTTCATTTCTGGTTCAGATTTTCTGTCAGTGGCTATCTTACACACAAAACCTCCTGTGCCAAAATAATTGCTAACTTTATAAGTATAAAATGGCTACATCTGCTAAAAATCACCCTTGTATGAAGCAACTGCATCCCAAATTCCAGATGGGTAAACTATTCTCAGTTTAGGTTAAGCATATAGAAATGTGAATGCCAGAAGGTCTGCCCTCAGCTATTCAAGTACAAGTTGCACTGTAGTGGGTGGGAACTGCAGGTAGTTTATGGAGGGCAGAATTGAGATATTTCTGCTGTAAAGCATCAGGGAAAGATATGTCATCTTTCTGCCACAGTAACTTATCTCCCCATAGATCTTTCTTTAGAAGGACATAAGAACTCTTCTCCTAGACTAGAGGGCCATCTAGTTCAATATACTGAAGCTGATCGGGCTACCAGCAGATGCTTAGGAAAAGTATGTAAGCACAGGGCACATACAGCATGGTCTTTCATTTGGTGCATCCTCTTACCACCCGGAGGCCACCATTTTTGAGACTTATTGAGCAGAGGCTGCATAAGGGCTGTCACATTTACAGCTGCTGATGGACTAATTCATTGTCTAAAAGTTGCTGTGTTACTAATGCACATTCACGTGTAGCCCTGCTAACTTTATGAAGTCCATGCAGCTGTAGATGCTTGTCTCTACCATTTTTTGACTAATACATCACAAGCAATGCAGTGAACTAATCTTCCATTTTGGAGCCCTTTCCAGTTCTATTTTCACAACCAGGATCCTCATGTGCTCCCCCCTCTTCCTCGGCATGGTGTGTAGGCAATTCACAGCCAGAAAATGCCGTCTGACCTACCTTACAAGGCAGCTGTGTGCAGCTGTCTTTTCAAGAGATGCTAAGTGGTCAGTTAATTGCCAGGCTGTCCAGAAAGCTTCTAGCTCCAGGCAGAAATAGGATTCCATGAGTCTATGAAGTGGGGAAATAAATGGAATGACTGTCCCATTTTGGCCTTTCAGGCATGCAGCAAGAGCAGGAAGAACCCTCTTCATAGCTCCATGCTGCAGGATTACAGACATCAAGGTGGCTACCCCAATGACCGAATTGCAAGGTCTGGAATTTAGAACTGTTTGTCAAGCTCAGTTAGATTCCTGGGGACGGCAGCAAGACAAGTTGCAGAATTTGCCCAGGCCTCCAATTTGAGGTGATCATGAGGTAAAATAGAGCAAAGCAGCCAAAGACAACACAACAACAGTGAGGGTGGGGGATGCAGGAAGGTAGGAAGAGGAATCATGCTACATAGGAAGAGCCGCTTAAGATGGCTCTTGCTGTCAGAATGAGCGTGTGCTTCTACCAGAAGATGCATGGGAGGCCAAAAGGAATGGGATAAGCTACAGTGCTATGATACATTTTCCCATGGGAAGCACAGCCCTTCTTTCTAGGTGTTCTAGGAGTCCCTTCTGTGGCTGTGCCCATACGTTGCACACTTCAACCCAAGACAGCTGAAGGCCAGATAATCTGATCTAATCAGTAGCGATGTGACTTTCAGCAACTGTTGACTGCAAAAGACAAAGATCACGGTGTAAGGCAGAATTACTCTTTTGAGACAGGGAATGGATAGAAATAGTATTTGAGGCCTATGCCCAGAAAAGGTAATGGAAAAAATTATGCATGCTAGCATGGATTCTTTCTGTCCAACATGTGCCAGTTTGCTGCATTCGCAGATGGTGTATCAAGGGAGCCCCAATGGCCAGTTACAGCAATTCCTGCACTAATGTGAACAGAGCTTTTGATTTCATGGTTTGAAATAAAATGACCCAAATATAATTACACAAGCTTATTAATTTATTTGTTATGGGTCGGTAACCCTTCATAGTCTATAGCACCAGTTACAAGACGGGCCAGGGGGATTAGAGCTTGAATTTAGCACAGTCAGATTCCTATATGGAAATTGGAAGAAACGAAGCACTAAATTGCATGTTTTATGATGATATGTTATTAAGGAACAATTAATGCCCAAGTTTGAAAGCACCAAATTCATTCTGAATGGGAGTGGTACAAAAAGAACAGCCTCATGAAGGTTTGAGCTGAATGGTATATACACTGGTTATGCCCATCTATACAGTCCTGAAAACATGGATAGATTGTGAAAGTTACCAGTGCAGGACAGCTATTTGTGGCCTGTATAACATGGGCTTTCTGTCTGGACAGGGAATTTCTACAGTGATGCTGGCGGCATTACTGGCAGATTTAGTACAGTCAGGGAACTGCATAAGGCATGGCAGCCATGTTCCTCCTGATGACATCTGATGTTTTGTCCTCAGGGCTCCGGGAGCATTTCCGTTTTCAGCACACTGAGGTATTAAGATTCTTCTTCCACAAAGTGAAAAGAAGGTTGTTGGATCAGACTTCTTCCATTCCCAATGCGTTAGGCTGTTACCATATGAGGTACATTCATTGAGTGAATGACTATGGTCTAAACACACTTCACTGTATTTTGGGGCTTAAACAAAATGAAGAGACTGTCCCACCCAACTTCAAACAGAACAGAGCTGAAGGGAGTCGGGCGTTTGGTTTGTCCGATTGGGTGCTGCCAAACACATGTTGAGTTCTTATCAACACTTTCAGGGTATTTCTGTGTGTCAGAGTGGAGAAGCCACTTTATCAATGCATGGATGTTATAGTATGCTTTTCTGGCATGCAAAAGGTGCCATGGCAGGCACTGGCCTTATCAGTTACATCTAGAGGTAGTTGGGACCTTCACACAGAACACCTCACAAGAGAAAAATATTGACCATTGTGGACTTGATTTGAGCCTGAGACCCAAAAGCAAGGGAACTGCATGCTGACTCAAGCTCCTCAAATTCTTATATGCTTTTATCTTACATGGCAACGCAAAAAATTACCTTGTGTTTCTTCCTTGAAAACTGTCTGGGTGTGTGTGATTCAAAATCAAAAGAAAAACTGTTCATCAGGGATAAAATTTAAACTTCATTCTTTTTTCTCCCTGGTGTTTTCTCTACTCAGTTCATGAGGAGGATACATGTGACGGCTACGTCAGTGTTAATGGTGGAGTCCCTGAGTACAACTTCAACTCAAAAGGCACTTTATGCCTGAGGGACAATCTGGTGGCCTCCATAACATAGGCCTACTCATAAGCTTAATGTCTTTCATCAGAAGTGAGAGCTATAAGATCGAACGCTTTTAGGTGAAGAAGATCTCAACATGGATCCCGCATCCTGGGTAAGGCTCCTAAGTGAGGTGGGGCAACGTTTCAATTCATTTTCCAGAGTTTGTACTAGATTCTTTTGTTGAGGTACATATAGCCAATGGGAGACAGCAACTTTCAAACTACAGTGCAAGCATGATTATTTATAGAACTTTTCCAGCCATGTGCTGTAATTAAGAAAAAACTGGATAACAGCGATGTCTCTAGCCTTTTGATGGAGAAAAGCTTTGCTGTTAAATTCAACGACTGTTCCATTTTTTAAAGGATCTGGACTATTACACATGGCTGTAATGCTTTTTCTAAATTGGAGTAAAGATGATGCATTTGTCTAGGGCAATAAAACTGAATCCTGCAGGTGATTATTTTATTGGAATTCATAGAAGCTTATTATAGAAATGTAAGAAGGAATCAGGGCATCACTTCAGAAGGAGAGAAAAAACTGACCCTAACCTTCTTTCAGCACTGAAATGAAACCCAAAGTTATTTCACATTAATTTTATAGAAGGAGTCTTATCAGGTCTCTACTCATGCTTGACATTTTGCCAAGTTCTTTCCCTCCTGGTGCTTCTCTCACAGGATACAATGAAATTTAGCCTTCATAAGTTGCTCAGGGCCTCTTCCTAAATCCCAACCCATGATTTCAGTACCTGCTTTCCTGATTCTTAAGATTCTGTTGCTGAAACCAGATCTTTCATCAGTTTCTAGCTGGGGTCTATCTTCCATTGCACCTAATTGCCACACCTTTCAGGGCAGCTAGAGTGCTGAGGATACTTCAGTATCACAAGACACAGTGAGCAATAGGTTTGTTGAAAATGGTGATAAAGGGCCCCTAGAGAAATGTGAAGATTGGTTTATAACTCAGTGAATTCTGTGCAATATAAAATCATAGAATAGAATAATTTAGGCTGGAAAAGGCCCTTAAGATCATCAAGTCCAACCATAAACCTAACACTGTCAAGTCTACCACTAAACCATGTCCCTAAGAGGACATAAAGTATTCATTAGTAGTCTTACCTGACTACTGTAGGTAGTATACATAAGCTAGCTTTACATTGCCAAGCTCAGGTACTGCTCAGTGCAGCAAGACGCAGCAAGGCTTCACCTTAGGCTGGAGGGGCTGAAGTAGCTCACACTTAGACCTGTCCTACATCAGCTTCACCCATTAGGGATATATGAACTGTCTGGTTTAAAGCTAGTTTAGCTCTGCTTGCATGATCTCTGCTTTCAGCGCTGCCTGTCGATTGCATTAACATACCAAATGGTTGCAAAGAAAGAGTAGGAACAGGGAGAGCAGCAGTTGCTGAAGGGGAAGAGAGCCTTCAGACTTCAATTAGGCATTGAGCTAAGGAATTGGTGAAGGCCAAAAGCTTCAATTTTCCCTTGACTCTTAAGATATTCAGTGGTATTGCTCAGCTTGTATGAAGAAAGCTGAAGGAAACCTCTTAGCAAAGAATGAAAAAACTGACCCTGCTAGAGGCATGGGTTGGGTTGGCAATGGTTAGGTCAAAACCTCACTCTCAGGAGAAGCCCACTTCTCACTTAGGATAAGCCCACTCACCGTGGCTGCACTACAGGGCCAGTTGTTTTAAAAATGAAGCTCTTATGTGATAACCTTTCCACATTTTTATTCCTTGCAGCCTGCATTTGGCTACCGAAGTACAGCTGATGTATTGGTGCTGCTGATCCCACAGTGCCACAGTCATAACTCTTCTTTCTATTGCATTACACAATTCCTCATCAAGACCTCATGGCTGCAGTGTCAGGATTGAATTAAAACATCATAAAGAAGTCTTTGGGGAACTGGAGACAAGATTATTCTGAACGCAATGCAGAATCACAGGAGAAATGAGTCTCTGACTACTTGTAGGTACCCACGGTACAATTCAGGTGACCAAGAAAGACTAGCCATGGAATGTAGGATCGGGCAGATGCTATATAGTAAGCTTGGTTTCTTTGAAATATACATAGGGGTGCTAATTTCTGGTATGAATTATACAGGAAAAGAAATAGATGATGCCTAAAAAACAGAGTGCTGAGGCGTGAGAAGGGGAAGGACCAAAACCAGTCTACCTACTTCAAACCTTGTTTGAAACACCTTAAAAGGTGTCTGATGTCAGGTAAAGGTTATAAACAGAACTTACTTCCAAAAAATCTAGGAACATAGTTAGCGACTCATTTAGTAAATTTCATTTTGGTATAAAACACCAGAATATGACGCGGAGCAGGACCAACAGCTATCCACCTAATGGTTATCACTGTGCCTACATCTAGAAAATTACAAGGACTACACCCTGGTTTTGTGTTTTATTCACCACCAGATTACTTCCATTTTATGCTAGGGTAATTCCACTGATTTCAGCTAAATACAGTGAAGTTATTCTGGAATGATAGAGCAGTGATTTAAAAAAAGTATATCTTGTAACAGTCCTTATGGTCACTTTTTGATTTATAGATAGTGCATTTCAGTGGTTATGGCTTTTAAGAATTAAGAAGGTCAAATCAACAGATTGACAACATGTCTTTGTCACCCTTTTGTGTATGTGTGTACCTCCTGTTGCATTATCTTTCCAGCCTGTCTGGGTTCCAGCTGGTCCCCACTGCTCACTAGTCCAGCAGCAGCATCAGTTCACTGCGTGTAGGATAACCCATTTCATTCATGGCTTTGAGCCATAGCTACAGACTGCCAAGAAAGAGAAGGACCTGACACTGCCTCTCATCGCTGCAAATGAGGATAACTGTTGATTTCAGTGGCATTAGGCAGCTTCAGAACCAGAGAAGAGCCTGGCTTGCTGGGATTGGTTCCTGTGTGGGAAAGGACAACTTTATTCTCCCGGCATCTCTTGAGCATATACATGGAGTTACACAAAGAAATGCTGGAGAAAAGAGAAGGTGATGTGTCAGCTCTTTAGGATTGGTGATGCATTTTGTATGACATTTACTATCTTTTCCTTGATGTGCCTGAAAGGAAAAACTGGAGAACAGAGTGTTTCATTTCTACCCCAAACTAAGGCTCATGGCCAAGTTTTTAAATATACATATTTAAATCAACCATTTAGGAAATTCGTAGCATAGTCCAGCCCATCCTCACCAAACCAAATTTCCTCTAACAGGAAAAACTAAATCTGTGGGGATAATATTTAATTTATTAGGTTGCCTGGGAAAATAAGGGATAAGAACTGTAAAGATGAAGTTGGCAGCCAAGGCTGAAGATAAAGACTTGAAAGAATCCTATCAATTCCAGAGGGAATGTGCAAATTCCTCTAATAGGCCTGTGTCATCTTTACTGGAAGCTGTTTAAACATGACTAACATTGTGAATGTTTGGCTGTACAACTGTGCCTCTGTTAGAGGTTAACAGTGGTTTCAGTGGGTCAAATGCTTGACATAATTACTGCCTGGGTTCAGGGTGCTTTGGAGGGCTTTTCAGGTCCTTTATGCAACTTCTCCCATGCCACAGTGATGAATGGCTACTTGACTTTCTCAACATCACCAGTGCTTTGCTGCCACCAGGCAAGGGACTGTTTCTCTGCTCCATTGAGTCTGAAGGATTTAAAGTGGAGGCTTTTTCCAGATCTCCACTAAATGCCTTTCTGCTATCAGCACTTCCTAGTAGACCACCACTGGTCTACTTGTCTTTCATCATATAAACCTCCCTTCCCAGTGCATAGATTCCTTGGGTCTCAGGCAAGTGTGTGTTCTGAGGCATCAAAATGCAAACCCCAGTATGGGACTACAGAGGGTCGCCTGCCATCTTGCTGTCATTGCCTTCCTCGGGCTTTCACACTAATAACTGTGATGTTTTTTCTGATGCTGTGAGGTGCAAATTTGGGCATTAAACGTTATATTTACTGTTTAGATTTTGTTTTCTCCTCTCTCACCTATGGCCCTTTCCCACAAGTTATTGTTCCTTTTATAAGAGATTCTGCTTCATATTTTCCCGATTATATTATTGTTGTAGTAAATAGGCAGTGCTAATTACATTAACATAGAGAGAGATGCATTTTTTTCTTCATATTGTACACATTATTTAACCACATTTGGCTTGCCTCTAAGCAGAATTTGGTTTTATGTGTTCCTGAAGGAATAAATAAAAGGTGGGGTTTTTTTTTGTTTGGTTTGTTTGGTGGGTTTTTTTTAGTAAGCAGAAAGGAGAAAATGTTTTCTTCATCAAGCAGGCTGGTTTGGAGAGTATGAAGTCACCTGTACAAGCAAAGCTTCTTTATCCAAATTCTTAATTATTCTACAGACAAGAGACATCCTTCTGTCTATTTATCCATCCATCTATTCTTTGCCACAAGTATTTATATTGCACTGTTTGAAAAGGTTGCTATGAACATTTAAGCGTCATGATTTTTTCACTCTACTGACAGGGTTTGGCAGTCAAAGGTGGTTGGTAGTGTGAATTGCCATGTCGAATGTAGATACTTAACCACTTAACCTCCTCTGCAGTACCCAAGAAGGTCAGAGACATCTGATATTTCATCGTCCTGGTTATTGAAAATAGTCCCAAATTTACTTTCCAAGGTAATCTATTGGTAATCTTTTCCCAGAGATTTTTGTTTCTGTGTGTTTTCTTGAATTTGCAGCTGTTTAGTATGCCAGAGAATAAACAAGTCGTACCTGCCTGATCTTCCCTCCCACCCTTCTGTCCCCCTCTCAGGGTAGATTCTTTCCAGTCTCTACTTCTCCTGCTCCTTCCCACTGATTTTTGCAGGAATACAAAGGCCACGGAAAGAAACAGAAGGGTGACTGTACTTTCTGAGATGCAGAAGGAATCTCCATTTTTTAAACAGAGTAATGGAATAAAGTGCTTTCTCCTCTGCATATGTAAAGGGAGTTTGAGACCTTGTCCACCCCCATGGAACTACTTTTTATGACTTCTGAATCTTTCTCTGGGAAGATGCCTTGAGGATAAATATGGTGCTGTCACAGACACAAGTAAGTTTTGTTTCTAAGCTTCATTTTCTATTAGAGTCCAGCTTGGCACTAGAAGCCTAAATGATGCAGGAATTTCAGATCAAAATCTCTTACTGGCTTCATTTGCAGTTCTGATGCTCCAGAGACCAAACGAACTGAGACAGGTACCTAAGTAAGTCCTGAAGTGTGTAACTGAAAGCACACACATTTGAAACCTCAGCTCCTGGTGATTCCAAGTCCTCAGTGAAGCTTCTCCACGTGACCTAGAACTACAGCAGTTCCAATACTAGAAAATGAGACTGAATGCTGTCTCTAGATGCTGCTAATGCTTTGACCACTGCAAAAATCTACTCCCAGCACTGAAACAAGGAGAAAGGGTTTGCCTGATATTCTTTAATGTTCAAAGTTTTTATTACTTTCATAAAAAAAACCTCACAAAAGAATATAACAAATAAATAATGTTGAATGTTGGTACAAATTGAAATATAAAATGCTTCCATTATGCAATAAAGCAGTAATAAAACTGACAAAATAACAATCAGATATAAAAGATAAAAAAAAGAGAAAACATGACAAATATAAAACTGGATTTGGTGAAATGTTATGGTAATCTCAAAGTAAATAGTATCACAAATATTATATTAACACATTGGATCACTCTTTCTTTTTTTATGTATATTAACACATTGGATCACTCTTTCTCTTTTTTATGTGAAATTACTACCCCTAGAATCCTATTGACAAACTGCCAGAATTAACCATACATATAGGAGGAGGCCAGAAACCCGGTATATGTTGCAAGAAGGGCTTTTATGAAAGATGTCTCCAGCTGTAAAGTAAAAACAAAACCCGAGAAACAACCAATGCAGCCAACAGCTGAAATATAGTCACTTTCCTTATATTAACTGATTCTTCATAAGGTTTTGTCTATGCAGTTTCCACCTTTAGAGCGTGTCTACTGGAACCTTTTTTTGTGATGACTTCAGATTGGTCAGTCCAGTCCTGCTCCTGTCTTGGGTGTTCCTGCACTGCAGCCCACTGTGTAGTGCAGACCTGCAGAGACTGCACCACGTGCTTGGTAGCTTGCTTCAACATCAAATTAGAGTAAGCTGGCCTTATCACATTTGCTTTTATCTTAGGATGAGTGTTCACAAGGGAAGTGAGCATTGGGTCCCCTGGGTGCTGTAAATTGCCTTCTGTGCAGAAGCTTTCCCAGGCAGCAAAGCCCTTGAAACCTGATTCTTCCAACCAAAAGTAGATGGTAGACCTATGCTTTGAGGTCTTCATGCCTTCATGAAGGACTGAAAGACCTGCTATAGTTCAACTTGGTCTTTTTTCCTTAGGCTACTACATGTTAAACAAGAATTTCCTTTCCCTTAACCCCCACACTTTCAGTGGGCCACCAAGTAAAAATCTTTCTTGCCTGTTCTTTTCATGGATCTTTACTTATGAGCAAGGCTTTAAGTTTTAATTAACTTAAGTTACTTTCTGCACAGCAACACAACTTGAGATTGGGCAAGGATGGGCAGTGCTCCTCCCCTACCCACACAGTTGAAGCTAGGCTAAAGCTTGATGGTCAAGGCACGCTCCAGCAAAGTGCAGAGTGAAACCTCATCTTCCATCTTCTCACCCAGGGTCCAAAAGTTAGTTTTTAGTGCTGGAAATGCTGTATTTCCAGATGGATTTAGTGTTGTCAGGGTTTTTAACAGACACAGCATAAATATCTCGTCACCCACCTCCAGTGCACCTGAGAAGTAGGCCCCTGTCTGGTCTTGTCTGCACACCCTGACCTGGGCATGAGTGGGACCTCCAAAGCAGAGGCCATGGGAGACTGCTCCATGGAGTGATGGTGCCAACTGCTTAGGGTATTTCCAGAGTCAGAGGGACTGCATCACTCGGTGACACCTGGGGGCAAGGGAGGAAGTCTGGTGTTTGCTCTACTCCAAAGATGAAGAAAAACTTGAGAGAACAGAATTGACCTGGCTTCTCCCTGTCTATTCATATAATATGAAACTAGATATTGTCTGTCAGTACTTGTATTGTAGATCTCTCAAGCAGAGCCAGATACCTTTTGCATGCTAGGCAGACTCTCTGAGTTTATGTGGATAAAAGCTCCCTAAGGGGGGACCATGGCCCGGATTCGATAAAATATTCAGGTTTCTCACTTCCCACTTAAATCAATGATCAGCTATTAACTGCCAAGCATTTCAGGAGTACTACTAGTGCCATGGAAAGATCAAAGAGGAGCAAGACCTTAACCTGGTAGTGAGATATTTGTACAAGGAATGAGGTATTTCCAGAGAGCAAGACATATACAAGGAAGAAAAATAGGCATACTGAAAGCAAGAGCCATAAACTAGATTTTGGAGTTAATGAAGGAAATCTGTGTGTCCAGACTACTGCCTCTGCGGACAATGGTTTGAAGAGGAATGAGAAGAGAACAAGAGAAATCAGAAATACTAATACTCTTTTAGTTCTGTTATATCCTTCTTGCGTGACCACAGACAAGCAATCTGAATGTGGTTTATCAAAGGAGTTCAACTTGCATATAAGCACCAAAACAGCATCATCAATAGTGATAATAACAGTAAAAATCTGCGTCTTAGGCTGTTTTGAGAAACACTATAAAACGCCATAAAAATGAATGTGGCTGGAATTACCCAAGTATACTTTGAAGAGGGAGGAAAGAAGGTGATCTGAGTCAGAATCTCAGAGACTTGAAGTCTCTCAAAAATGAGAAGTTGCTAGAGAAAAAGGAGAAGACTGAGGAGATGAGATATCTAAAAGTCAAAAGCCAAGGGAGAGTAAGTTTTTAGCTATGTTGAAGTCAGCTGACAGATTGAGAAGGGTAAAATCTTTGACAATGACGAGAACACTAAAGTCCTTCACTTTTTTTCTGTGGACTGCTAGGAGAGGTATCGGAAAAAGCCTCAGGTAGAAATGGAGGAAAGGACTTCAGGCGTTGACTGCAAGCAGCATATTCAATAAAGCTGAAGGTGAAAAGGAGGAGAATGCGAGAGTGGGGGGCTGGAGAAGCAGAGTAAAGATTTTTTTTTTCTTTTTTTTTCCTTAGATAAGACTTACTATGAGAGAAGAGCCAGAGGAGACTAAGATGCTGAAGAGTACGCTATAGGGAGATCATATGAAAATGTGTGTCATGAAATGAAGCATCAGGGGCAGGTGGTATGCTCAGAGAAGAGAGCAGATAAGAAACATTTGCAGTTGAAATGAGAGAAGAGTTACAGGTGAGGAAGATCGAAGACAAAGCCAATAAAAAGGAAGAAAAATTTCAAAGTATGCATTGATAATCTTCTCTAGAGAGGAATTGGCAAGATCATATATGGAGGTAGAAATTAAATCTGGGAAAGCAAAGGTAGCAAAATGGCTAAGAGAGTTGCAGTTGTCCAAACTAGAGAAGAGAAGTCTCCAGGGAGACCTTATAGTGGTCTTTCAGTACTTAGAGGGGGCTTGCAGAAAAAGTGGGGAGGGACTCTTTATCAGGGAGTGCAGTGATAGGACGAGAGGTAACAGCTTTAAACTGAAAAAGGGAAGATTTAGATTAGATATCAGGAAGAAATTCTTTACTCTGAGGGTGGTGAGACCTCTGGTCTAGCAGAAGGTGTCCGTGCCCATGGCAGGGGGCTTGGAACTAGACGATCTTTAAGGTCCCTTCCAACTTTAACCATTCTATGATTCTGTGAAAAGGGCCAGAGTCTCTTTCTTCCCTCCTTTCTCTTGGTCCTAGTATGCTGTTTGCCACAGTGAGTATCCACGTTGAATCGTCGTCTTCTACTACTCACAAAATCTTTCCAGCTGTTGCAGTTGCTGTGGCAGCATTAAATATTTGAGGAAGGCCATGCTAGGCAATGTGGAAATGATAACTACCGATGGATCTTGACACATTGGTCTCCATTTGGTAACACACTTGCACTGCTCCTGCTCTTGCTGCGCAAAGGACTATGTCAGTGGAAGGAAGGGAACCAAAGGCAAGGGGGAGTGCAGGAGAAGCAGATGAACCATTAATGTAGATGGGCTATAAGAGAAGGGGAAGCATCAGTGTTTGTCTGAGTGCTGTGTTTGGCTAAGAGGAAGGAAAGCGAATGGTCCTTTTCATGGGCAGGAGAAGTTATGAAGGAACTACAAGTGCAGTCAAAACATGAGGGAACAAGAGGTGAAACTGCAAATCAAGAAGGTCATTAATACTGAGGTTGAAGTCTCAGGTGAAAAATTGTGATGAAAAGAACCAAGAGAATCCAGAGCTAAAATTAGAGGGGAAGGCTGATGGAGAGGAGAAGGAGGGATAAGAGATGACAACGTGGATAGAGGGGAAAAGAAGTATTAGCTACAGTGCTGTGTGGAGGATAAAGAACAGGAAAAGGAAGGAGAAAGGGCTTAGAGAGGAAGCCCAACTTTTCCACCACGGCCAAAGTCAGGAAGGGAAGGAGAGAGGAGGGAAACCTGGGAAAATCTACCTCCTCAGCTCACAAAGGGCAAAGGAAGGAAGGGAGACATGATAAACTTATCAGTGTCTGTAAAGAACTTAGATACAAAGTGATAGGAATGTTATATAAGGAAAGAAGGTAGATTATATTCCTAAAGATTTTCCTTCCAGAATCTAATTAACCATATTCACAGCAAAGCTGTGAGAGATCGAAGCACAGAAGGGAAGGTTTCAGGAGAGACTACTTTAAAATATACCTGCCAGGAGCCAGCTCTTAGAAAATCATTTTAATTTCCCCTGATCTTGTCTGGATAGAGTTCAAAAGCCTTTTAAATCTTGTTTTGGCCTTCTGCCTTCATAGCTGTTTATTTTCTATGATTTTTATCCAACTCAAACTTTGGGGCTATTTCACTGAGCTGGTTCAAATTTAGCTGACACATCCCTTCTTTCTTAGAGCAATATCTTAAATGACTTGAACTTTGTAATGGTATGAGCTTTTCTGTGATAAGTGAAAGAAAATGGTGATGCTGGTTGCTTACTAAGAGCCTGGTGCCAGACAAGACAGTCCAACCTTTAAACAACCTTCAAGCAGAGCTGACAGAAGCCAGGATGCCCTGCAGGTTTTTGCAACAGTTCCACAGGTATCTTCATCTAGAATTGGGACAAAAAAAAAAAAAAAAAAAGTGAAACTTCATACAGCAGTAAAGTTCTTCAAAACACTTTGTTGTAATTCAAATTTTCAAAATGTTAACCTCTTCTTAGTCACACATTTATCTTCACAACTGTTTGAATGCCCACAGAGTCTCATGAGGGTTGCACTTCAGATGCCTACCATTACCTGCCACTGTAAAAAGGCATTCC
>NW_009649946.1:996498-1016548 GCF_000708025.1 Charadrius vociferus
TGAGGCACAGCAGTACATCTGCTGTGGATGAGACCACACAGCTTCAGAGGAGAGGTTTTTCTAAGTGTCATGATGGGGAATTGTTAGTACATCATAGTAGTTTTGTGGAGGCCGAAGGCTATTCAAGCAGACAAGGGCCTTCCAAACACAGCAAAATATTTTTCTGTAGGGGTTTGTGGAAACACGTCCTTTTGTAGGGGAGCTTTCCTAGGCAGCTTCAACTCAGAGTCGTTTCTACCCAGGAAAGAGTCCTCTGCCCTCACACAGGCTCTGCTTGCTTCAGCCGGTGCTGGATGGTGTAGGAGGGTCTCACACTGGGGCCTTTGGAGCTCTACAGGGCTTGTGAACACCTGACTGATTAGACTTGCTTAGAGCCAGAATGGGAATTAGAGGTGACTGGGAAAATAGAGTTGTGCCCGTTTGTTGTTTTGGTTTGTTTTTTGTTTTTTTTTTTTTTCCAGTGTGTAAAGAAGGCCTGAAAAGTATTTTCATTTTTCAACTCTTTACATTGTCAAATCCATTTTATATTGGTCATTCAAGCCTACTGTGGGCAAGAAAAGAACTAATGAAATGGTGAAGTCAGAAGACCCAAGTGGAGGCAAGCTGAGGAGAGTAAACACCTCAGGCAGGCAGTTTAAAATTCTGGTGTTTTTCTTAACACCTATTTATCTTCAGTGGATTAACAATTTGGTAAATGACACCAGTGTCAAGGAGTTACCACCTCAGTCCCTGCAGTTGTGGATACACAGAGGCCACATACATTCTCAGTGGGCATGTCTACATGATTGATGATACTGAAACAGCTATACCAATTGCAAGTCCTGCTGGTTTTATTTTGGCTGAAATCTGTGTAAACGAACTTTAATATTGGTACTGTGTAAGTTTATTGAGGCCAGTGAATTGATTTATAATGAACTGGAATGTTCATATCAATGTTATTTACACCAGACTGCACTTGCCCAGGAAGCAAAAGATGGCTAAGAGAGGGTTTCACAGTCAGCGTAAGTTCATTGGAGATTGTCCTGACATCAGAAAACATAGACTTTCCCTCTGCAAGCAAGGGTACAACATGGGTCCAGGGCTGAGTGTCCCTTTGCTGGCAGCTAAATCTCAGACTAGCCTACAGCAGTCATGAAACCACAGCCTTGTATGCTTTCCTCGGTCTTTGGATTTTACTGCATGGACAAGATCTGAGATTGAGTTCCCCTGCTAAACCCAAGCAGAACAAGATATGGCATTGCCAGTCTTTTTAAGTAAAAGGATGAGGAGGAAAAACTGCCTCAGGGAAACAAATGTCCCCTTGCTTTATCTCATAAGACCAGTTAGAGACATCCTTAGTGGATCATCTTTATGACAGGAACTTTCAGAAGCACGTCAGGAGCTCAGGATCACAGGTCACCTCACCAGGTCCAAAAGCGAGTTTTGTACTGTGAGGCTGGCTGTAGGTGGTTCAGTGAGTGTTGATAGTTTTAAAGAAGGCAGGGTCTGTGTTTGCCCTCTTAAGCTCTGGCATAAAGGTTTGGTTTGGTTTTGTTTCTTTTGGTTTTATCCAGACGACAAATAACATGGTGAAAGTACCTCACTGCAAAATCCTGTCTGGAGACAGGGAGCCTGTGTTTAGTATGAAGTAGCCACAGGCCTTTCCTTTTTAAGCATAAAAAGCTGCGTCTCTTATTGTATGCAAGAGTTATTCCACAATAAAAACACAGTGGAGACAAGGCTCTTAAGTTTTACCAGAGGAAAACTCACTGAAGTCAACCTCACATGGGGTACAGAGCTGATCTTAGTGAATTTACCTTATGGCAAAACTAAAGCACGGTGCCTGTGCTGTGCTTTTACCTCTGGCTGCACAAGCATATTGCCTGTCTGGGGGGAAGGTAACAGAAAACACCAATATAAAGGCAGTTTAGGTGAAGCCAGCAGTTTCTCCTCGCCTATTTTACAGCACAATAAGGCTGTCTTGGTCTCTGCTGGTATTTTTGCAGCAGGATTGTAAATTTGCGTTAATTATCCATTGGCAAAAGCTACTTTTTTTTGCCTGTAAAGATGGTCTGGGTGAAACAGGGTTGCAGCTCAGGCAGAGGGCAGGAAAGCCTCCATGAGGCGATTGCTGCTAAGACACACTTGTGCGTGCAGCACATACGTCTGCACTCTTAGACACATTAGCGTCAAAAACCCCAGCACACTGGGAACTTAGTGTGGGCTAAGCTGTAATGCTCCCTCTCTGCGCAATGCTGTTATCCTATAATTTTGCCTCAGGACAGGCTTAGCCAAGCCTGCATACATTTATCCGTATGAATAGCCAGTATTTCATGGAAAGCAGGAAGCAAACCAGGTGGGCCTGCTGGCCAGGGGAGTCATGGTTTTATTTACAAGGACTGAGTGCGTATCAAGCGCCTCGCTCCATATTCCCTTGTCTCTTGCATGTCCATCTGGTTTTTGCAAAGGCGCTTTCCAGGGCTTGCTGCTTGACGCCTGCATGTTGCTGACATGGGGAGGCCTGGGATGGTGGGCCGCAGCGGTTTGGAGTATGTCGGCTTAGCTGCTGTTTGCCTGCTACCGCGGGTAAACGCACTTAGGAGCCTTCTCCCTCTTTCACCCCTCCGTTATTTTTTTCCCCTTTTAGTTGAGTACAGAGGAGCCTTTGAAAGCTTTTGATAAACTTATGTAATTGGGTATGTTTTCCAAAGCACGGCTCTGTTCTTTCCAGGGGCTTAGCTAAGAACATTATTCCGATTCTTCCCTAGGCCTTCAAAAGTGCCGATCCTTTCAAACATGTGCAGTGTGAAGGATTACAAATTTGTTTTTCAAAGGACCCCAAATCCCTGCTGCTTTCATCAGTTCCCCTCCTTGTGCCCCCAGTTTTCCTTTCCCCCCGACCAGCCTCACAGCCCCAACTCCAAGCCGCAGGACGCTGACACTGCCTCTTCTCCTGTCCCTCTGCTGCTCGCTTTTTCATCTTCTTTTCAGCACCTCCCCCCACCCCCTCTCCCATCCATCCCCCACAATATTTTTTATATGCAAACAAAAGTGCAGAGAAGCATTGCCATGGCAGCAATGCCACAGTGGGCCCTCCCCTCCGTGTGGATGCGAGCTCTAAACTTTTAAAATAATGGCCTGAAAAGAACAGGAAGGGGACAGCTTGAGGCAGAGAAAGAGTGAGGGAGAGCGCAAAAGCAATGAAAAGTGGGACAAAACCATTGGAAATGCATTCAGGCTGACATCACCACCCTTTCCCACAGTGGTCATTCACTTAGGAGGCTCCAGTGTCCATTCACTGTCTTAAAGCTAGCTTTCTAGAGCCCTGGGAGACCATCTTTCCCGGCCTGAATGCCTTTTTTGTTGTGAAACAGTGAACTGTTTCTGAAACCCTGCATAAAGGGCTGAGTAATTCACTGCAGTTGCCAGGAAGTCTGAGCCACTTGTGAGCTAACAATAGTTAACTTTATCTGCCGGCCCAAGCCCCCCTTCCAGCTGTAGGTCCCGAATTCTAATAAGGGCTTTACTCATGCCTCTGAGGTTATGGTAATATTTTATACATCTTTTTTCATTAAGACACAGTCATAGCTACTGTTGAGGCACCGGAGGGAAGTGCTGTCGATTGACGAGGGGTGGAGGGGAAGGAGGGAGAAAGAAAGAAAATAGCTTTTTATATCAGACAGGCAGTTAGGCCGTTTTATACTAGAAATATAAACTTAGTTTGGGGGAAACCAGGGAATGTGATTTTTGAAAAATGGCATTAGAAACTCCAGAGTCACGCAAGACCTTATGATTATTTTCTATCTGTGAAACAGCCTCAGCTTTTCATATTTTGGGGTTGTTTTTATTTTTTGCTCTCCTTTTTCCCTGCACTGCAGCCACGATGGTGTCAAGAAATCAGGTGAATCATGAGGGAAGTACATAAATTTGTTTGGGTTTCCCTTTTAATCCGGATTTGGATGTGGTTGCTCAGAAAAATTCTGCACAGTGACAGCACGGCTGTGTATAAGTGGTGACACAAAACAGTGATTCATACAGCGGTCCTGTGATGCCGATAACCACGGCGTGCCTTTGAAAGATGTGGATCATCAATTTTCTTCTTTACCTTCTGAACTGGTTGCTTTCCTGAGAACTAATGAAATCAAGTTCAGTGCAAGAAAAGTTCTAAATTGTCCCTTTGGCCTCCAATGTTTTGGAAAAGAAAAAAAAAATTGCTTATTCCTCACTTTTAAGCAAATGATCACTCAGAGTGGAATTTATTTCAGAGCATCGCTGTGAACATTCCTGTTCAAGGTAAAAGACGGCACAGCTTGAACAACTCTTCCGTGTCTTTGGTGTACGTGTCTTGCTCGCTGTGCCTTGAGAAATAGCATTAGAAACGCCTGGCTGAAAATAAAAGCACATCTTTCAAAGTTCCACTCAATACTTTATTAATGTTTATAAAAAGTGATTGAAAGATGCATACAGGTTTTGTAAAACTAAACCACAGAGATATACTTGATGTATTCCCCTAGCACAGCAATACTGTTTTCTTGATCTGTACTCATGACACCAACTGATGCCAGTGGGAGCTGCATTTGTGGATGAGGTCACTACAGGGTCGTTGCATAGTAAATAAGTTGCTTGGCTTTTTGGGTAAGTTCAAGTATTGAATCGCTTTCATATCTTCTCTCCAAGTGACCTTTACCAGGGGGAATACTATGCTCTGATGGAGTGACAGATTTGAACTGGCCCTTTTCCTGTCTAACAGCAATGACTTCTGAACTTCACTGTGGGTTTGTCCTGACAAGAATGAAAAGCTGCTTTCAGAGGGTGGAGGCTCACAAGCTATGCGTTGTGTGTGCACACACACGGGCGTGCATACATCCCCCCCCTCCCCAAATACTCTCTGTTCTCCTAATCCAGGCGAACTGCGAGAGCAGTCAGACATCAGAATGGCAGAGCCCGCAGGTAGTAGGCAGAGGGGAGAGCAGGGATGCAGGAGAGCCATTTTACAAAAGACATTTATTAATCACGAACCGACTGTAAAGTCATCAAAGCTACCCCTGTGGCCCTGACTGAAAGCTCTGATCTGCTGGTAGTCTGACTTTCTCTCGGCATGGACCACTTCTGCTCTTGAGCTGGAACTCATGAGCTGAAGCTGACTGTGTTGTATTTTGACAACCCATTTAAATAAAATGAATTTATTTGCTAATCCTTTGGGGGGAGGGAGTATAAATTAGAAGGAATAGGAGCATATGATGGAGAGAAAAGGAATCCAGTTTCCTAATTTACAGTGACCTTCAGGATTCACCATAAACCTTTACCACCCCCAAATGAATATTTAATCTCATTCTGGAGATAAGTTTTGATACATGTAAAAAATCTGACCGCTTTTTTACATGCCCAAATGCAGACCGAGCTCTTTTGAAAGCCATGACCTGTGATGTGGACTTAAAATTTGCCCCTTAATATATTCATTTGCCGCGTGTGTCTCTATGATGTAATCCCTCTCTAATCATCTACTTCCTCTCAGAGCACTGTAAATACTCCAAGCAACTGTATGCCTCAACTAGATGCAACGTGATTTCATTCTCTCACTCCATTGGTCTATCTACCCACCAAAATGTGTGATACTGAGGAATCACCATCAAATTTGGGTGTGATAGCATGCCAGGAAAACACAAAACAAAACCAGAAAGGATTAAAAAAATGCAGTAGCACTCCTGTATTTCAAACTGATAGGCAGGATTTCTTCTGGAAAAAGACATTGATAGAGATTTTTTTCCTTTTTAGATAACCAGGTCAAACATTTTACACCCTATGTTGTGAAACGTCAAAACCTCAGCTGTGGATTTCCCTGGGATGGAGTCTCTCCACGGCTTTTACATTTTACTTGTGCTTTCAACTTCCATAAAGCAATCTCTTTGATCTCAGTGCTCTACTCATCCCCTTTTGGCTCCTAATGCTTTGTCCTCTGCTTTTAGTGATGACTTCTTTTTTTTTTTTTTTTTTTTTTTTTCCCTGTTTAAAAGCATGGTCTCTCTTTCCTTCTCTTCTGGCAGACCTGTCTCTCACTGCCTGAGTTTTCATTATTTAGTGGGATTCTTTCTCCTCTCTTGCCACCTAGGCTGTGTCTCCCTTGTTCTTGTTCACTCCCCTTTCAAAGGCTTCTTTGTTTCCAAGCCTCTCCTGTTGGACTTGGCTTTCTTTTTTATAAGAAAGTGCTGGCTCAGAAAGCCTCAGCATCCTGTCAGGGACCCTGTTAGCTCCTGGTAAGTATGTCCTACAGCCCTAGAGCTGCTCCAAGTTACCTTGGGACCTAAAACTCTGTGAAGAACAAATAGCTCACAGCTCACAGCTCACTCAAACTGCTCTGCTCTCTCCTGACAGCCTCTGTCCTGGAAGTAGTGAGGTGAGAGATGCTCCGTATTCATAGTGCAGGTTTGACTTGCCATGAAGCTCCTGCATGAGAGGATCTGGCAGCTTTCCACCCATTTGTGTCTTGGGGACATCATGAAACCCCAGAAAGTGAGCTGTAAGAGCAGACTGTAACTTTGCTGGACTGGTTCTTCCACCAGACCACAATGGATACGCAGGCTTTTCTTTGTCTGGCTTAAGAGAGCCCTCTGCGGAACCAGAAATGGCAGGGGACCCTGAGCAATTGTATCTGACACCGAGACCCACAGCATTCCTCCTCACTCTCTTCATCACGCAAGGGCCAGGAAAGGCAAGTGTTGTGAAAGCTGTAAGAGAGTTGTATATGTGAATAAAGGGGTGTTTCGTCCCTATGCCAGTTCTCAGGTAGGATCCGTACTACAAGATAAAATTCAGGCAGGAGAAAAGGCCTTTCCTCTTTTTACATCTTTAGAGAATAAATATTCCAAAATAAAACTGGAGAAGAGACAGGAAACCCGATGCAAGTCTCTGTTATACCCAGCATTAGCATACCAAAGTCACTGGCATGAACCCAACGTTTGGAGTTTGCCTGTTCATTAGCTGGATTGCTCCATTTTGACGGTGCACTGGTTTAGCACTGATGTAACACCTTCACAGTCAAACTCTGTGAGCCCAGTTTGAAAGACTATAAGCATTTCCTTCAGGTGGCCAGGCAAGCAAAGCGAAATGAAAGCTGCTGGTGGGTGAAAGGAATAAAAAAACAGGATAAGAGAGTGTGATATTTCTCAGAGCCACACTGGGAACACTGCAGGAATCCTAAAGAATACATCCAAGCTGAAAGGAGAGAGGAGCACTTTCTAGCTGGAGTTGGTGCAAACGATTACTGTGCAAGCACTGAGGGCAGGCCTGCCTCTTTTTTTAATGGCTCGGGGAATAAATTTGGTCGCAGGGGAACAGGAAGCAACTCCTTTTTCTATTTTTTTAATGCTCCCCTGTCTGTGTAACACAATGAGAAAACTTCATTTCTGCACTGGGAAATGCTGCTTAGGAATCGAGCCACTGGTCCTTCATTCAGAAACCTGATGTTTGCCCAGCTATTCTCTCAAGTCGTCTTTGGCAGTGAAGTCTAATTTCAACTGTACATGTGTTTTTATCTTTTCTGAAGCAGGAAATATTAATCACTAAATCTGATTGGTCTCACTGCTGCATACCCCAGGGCAGCTTTTTTAGCTTATGAAAACCGGTGTCAGTTGACATTGTCATCCACATGGCTTGATGAGTAAGAGCCGAAGCTGAGCTATTTCCATTTTAACTAGACAATAAAGCAGAGACGCTGATAAACGCTGAGGTAGGGTAGATTTCAGCAGGGAGGTTTTATGAAATGAAGTTTTCTCATTGGCCTCATACCCATCCTATTACTGGAAATGGAGCTGCCTATGCTCATCCTTTTAATGTTTTTATTAAGAGATCTCATCAAAAGAGAGGAGAAGACTGTGCAGCCAACTGAGAAAATTAAGGGGGAAAAGGCTTATTGTTATATAAATGTCCCTTCCTCCCACTTTTGCAGAGCTGTTCTTGATCCTTTCAAAGCAGTCTCCCTTCGAGAAAAGAAGATGCCGTTAGCTTGAGTCATACAAAGAAGAAATTATCAGTTAGTCTTCTTTGTTAATATTTTAGTCCATTAATGCTATTATTATTTATCTAGCACAAACTAAATGCTAGGGGCTTTTCAGATAGCAAACTACGCATCCCAGTGTATGGTGTATGGGTGATACATGCAAGAAAATGTGTGAGTCGGCATCTCATTAGGTGCTGGCCTGTACCTGAGGAGATGCGCACTGGTATCCCAGCTCTGCAGCACAGGGGTAAGCCTGACCAAACACACTGTTCGAATTTGCTCCGCTCTCAGCTTTGAGGTACGAGGCCTGTTCTCTCAGCACATTACTTTTCCTGCTGGTAAAAGAGAAGGCGCTATGCTTTGTCGCTGTGTCTTCAGATTTCAGAAGGCGTCAGGAAATGCAGCTTCCCATGTAGATAAGGACTACTTAGCATACTGGGACATGCTCTCATTAGAGGCCTCCGCGCACTGCTACAGCGTGATCCCTCAATAAATGCATTTCTTCCTCTGCCAGAACACTTTTTGATTTTCTGTACTCAGTTCCACAAACAAGCAGTGAAATTTCAACTGTATTTTTAACAAGTTTGCTCCACACCTCCTTTTAAAGTTCCTTTTTCCCTTTGAAGGAGGAATATTTTAAATTAAACAGAAAGCGTAAGGGGCAAGCTGAAGGATAGGGGCAAGACTTACGATGCTTAGGATGAAGTTTATTGTAATTTCCTCCAGTTCTTTCTCCTTCTCTGCTTCCTTGGAGAGAAGTTTGAATGCAAAATCAGACAGAGTTGATTCTTGATTTCTCTGGGTACCACTGTAGAGGAAAATTCACTACACTTAATTGCCTAAGCAATTGCTTAAGCAGGCAATACCTTCTGCTCTCAATAGATAGGATTTTCTAAGCTGATGCTCTTACCCGTCCTCTAACAAAGTCTCTGAGAACTGAAGATAAGAGATTGACCTGGTCCAGAGGGTGTCCTCCATTTTGGGTGGAAGGGATGAGCTTAAGCACCTCCATAGGGTCACTGCCACACATCCACGCTTCACAGACACCCCTCTGGTGATAAACCAGAAGCAGCACCTTAAAGGCAGGGCAGAAAAGGAGAAGTAGCTACCCCACCTACCCCAGGCCTTGTGCATGCCAAAACAGAGATGACACAGGGACAGCAGAAGGGGACTCCTCTTTGCTTTTTGAGGAGCATTAGGGCTGGTCCTGATGAGCTAGAAAGAGCCTTTCCATGTACCCTAGGGCATCCCATGGCTTCACAGACAGCAAAATGCTCAACAGGGTTGTTCCTGAGTTTGGGTTTCACACGGCCCTTTCTGAAGCCCAATGCCTGCATGATGTTGTGCTATAAATGCCCTGAGACCCAAGGTGCTCTACAGGCGGGACCATGGGCAGTTCTCTCTCACCCCTATGCCAACTCCTGTGGGACTAGCTGCTTGTATACCAGGGGGTATGGGTTGGGGGGGTCAGTGACCCCAGAGACATCACCTCTATATGGATCTAGGATATATAGGCATATAAACATACAGACTGTGCCAGAGCTGAAAGTCTCTGAAGCTTTTGGGTGTATTGTGCAATTCAGCTTGGTTTAGCTCAAACAAAGAAAATATGTTTGGTTTGGGATCCCTTCCTATACAGAACCACATTATAGTTTTGGTCCAACTATATCTCTACTATATTTCTGGCTGCAAACCTAACCCTCCTTTATACATAGGTTGGTGCCTGTGTGCACACACGGGCAAATGCAGAGGTCTCTGGGGAGGGCAGGCAGTCAAGTGAGGAATCCTGCCCATTGGGAGCCCACACGGAGCCCAGCTGATGAATAAATAAAGGAGTCCTGGCTTTCGAGGCTGCCAATTTCTTAACCTTTGGGATCATTAACGACTTCTCCCTTCCATTGGAAAAAAAGCCAGCAGTTCCTGCATTTCTCTGAGACACAAGCAAAGCATTTAGCACCACAAATAAGCTCATAATTTGACAGGCAAAATGCCAGGAAAAGTGAAAGCAGATTTCTCCCTCCGAGGCCTTGAATATCTTAGTGATCCTTTACTAGTTTTTCAAATGCTATTTCCTTTTTTTTTAATCACAGGTTCGGGTCAAGACACTCTTCAAAATATCATGCCCTGTCCATGTGCATTTTCTTAACCTTAAGGATGTTCACGGTTTCCTGCTTTGCCAGCCAAAACAAACGCTACACAGAAATGCCGACGCATGTCCAGAGCAGTCGCTGAGTAGCTCTCATTTTTAATTTACCTACAGATGGATGTACCATCCATCCATGTATTTTTTTTCCTTAGGTGCAAAGCCAGCATCCACAGAGTTGGCAAACCAAGTATTCAAGAAGCTGTATTTGCTGTGAAACTCATCAAAGGGAATTAGCTACAGTATGTGAACAATAACTTTAGATGGCAGGGCTACAAAAAGAGCTGAGGCTGATAAAGGCTATAGGCAGGCAGAATATTCAAGCCCCTTGAAAATGAAATAATGCTGTGTCTTCCCCAAGACACTTCCAGCCAAGGAGCCCAATGGGTTTTCACAAGGGCTGGGGAAGCTGGTGGCACCCTGGGGTAGGGTCTGCCTGCCCCAGGCTCCTTATTGGAGTGGAGCCTTTGGGTGCTCCCTCGGGACTGATTGGAGAGGATGGGACTGTTTACTGGCCTCTACCCGCTGTCTGAAGCACCAGGCTTGCCTGTCACAGCTGGCCATCCAGTCCTGCCGAAACATGATGTGTCCCAGGGCTTTCCTCATCTAGCGAGGTGATTCACGGAACAAAGTACCATAGCACGGGACTTTGCTGCCTTTCTGTGGGACTGCTGCCGCATCAGAGCAAGGTGATAGTCGCAGCATTTGCGTCAAGTCACAGTAACTGAAATTCTGATCAAGCATAGGGGAAAAAGGTCACTGTGACAATGGTTCAGCACTGAAGCAAACGCCCAGCAAGGCTGTGGACTCTCCATCCCTGGAGATCTCTCCTCTCTCTCCTCTCTCTCCCTAACATACATCTTTTGGATTGGCACTTGGCTGCTTTTCTGCTAGAAAGAAAAGGTTTGAAGGTAACCCGTCACTCCACATACACACCTGATTGTGAAGAGCAGCTCACATGCTGGCGGCAATTTTATGCAAATTTTTCAAAATGAAATGACTTGTTGAAGATCATGCAGTACATTGGCAGCAGAGCGTGACTGCGCCCTGCTAGTCTGAGCACTAATGTCTTGCAGCCAGAAGATGCGCTCTACCCTGGTCTTTCTGAGGAAAGAAAAAGAACATTTCTGTGGGCAGCCTCTGTGAGGAACCTGTCGCCATGGTGAAATGCCAGTTGTGATTATACTGTGTAAACCTCCTGAAATCCACGTGTCAAGTGGCAAAAAATTAACCTTAAAATTAACCCCAACCAATCACATTAAAGGGAGAAGAATGACAAATTTAATTTTGCTTAGTACTCACCAGGGAAAGAATGGACTCCAGCCTTGTTCATTAATATTTAATAAAAACTTTATTAATTTTCTTAAATAAAGGGTTTAATGTCTGACTTAAACCTACTTCTTGGATCCCAGTGGACCTCATCTTCTTTGTTATCAGCTTTTGCATTTGCTTTTGGGATCTTTTTTTTTCTTTAAAAAAATTCTGTTTTTTTTCCTCCTCTTCCTCTTGTCAATGGATCCTAGAGAAGTTAGCCAGACTGCGGGACAAAGACATTGCTACAGTCGGGATAGTTGTAAGAGTGAGAGCCATACGCTGGTTGAGTTGCAAACAGACATGGACCTGTTTCTCTTGCAATCCACAGCAGGATGACAAAGGGGCTCAGCCCCTCAGGAGCCCCCCTCCGAGCTGATTGTACGCCCCACTCAATGCAGAGATGTAGCTAGCAGCACCGCACCATAATTAATTCATTCATTAATCGTGCCGTGATGGGACGCACGGCCGAGGTGACCACTGCAGGAGCGCTTTCAGGCTCTAAATACAAACACAAGCCCGTGAGGCACAGCCTCATGAAGAGGGCACCCACCCTGCGGGTTTATGTACCCCCGGGGGGTGAGCTGGGGTTCTGGCTGGGCACCCCACCGGCCCCCTCTACGCAGAACCGAAGAAGAAGGGGTGCAGGAACACCCCCCTCCCCTCCCAAGCTGAGCCCTTCTTACTGGCGTGCGGCTGCTCCCTCGCCCCTATCTCCAGCCCACGGCGAGCGGCAATTAAGCCGAGGAGCCTGTTAATTTGCAGCGCGCGCGCCGAGCCCTCAAAATGGCTTTTGCTTAATCTAATGACAAAAGGGATTTGCCTCCCGGCCGCTTCTCGGCACTCCAGGACAGAACGGGGGGAGGAAGGAAATCCCCCCCCAAAAACCCCGGCGGCGACGGGGGTTGGCCGAAACATGTCGGGTTTCCCGCTTCCCCGAAAGATTTTGTTGAAATGAAAGCGAGCACCTCTTGGTGGGATACCGGGGGTGGAGGGTGGGAGGAAGATTTTTTTTTTTTTGGATCGGTGCAATTTTTGCATTGCGGAAGAATTTGCAAACGGTTTCTTGCTGTTCTTGGATGTTCTTTTTTCCCCTCCCCGAAGCTGTGAAAATTTCCGAGTTATGGAAAACATAAGCCCTTATTCAGGTTTTAAAGTCAGCAAAAATTTGTGATCCTCTAAGATGAAATTGCTGTGACTTTTCCCTGGTTTTGTTTGTGATACACGCCACACACAGGGAATGCATCGCATGCACCTTCGCAGCTGAAAGTCGAGGGGATGGTTCCAGATTTGTCTGCTTGTACAGTGGTTAATTTGGCCAAAAACCTGTGGCAGCGGCAATCACAAATGATTTGTGAAGTTGATTGTATTATTCCATCACACAGAAAAGGCAAAGTGCAGGCCCACTTTTCTTTCATTGGATATGATTAATTCCCATTGATTTAATCACCACTGGGATGTGTGTTTGGCAGGGACAGATCAGGGGGAGGAGGAAGGACCCAATAGCAGAAACCCAAGCATTATCTCTAATCCTAAATTTTTCTCACTGGGAGTCACTGAAAGGCCTCGGCTACAGGATAATGTTCATACACCCTTTTTTTTTTTTTTTTTTCCCTGCTGTAAACAGCAAAACATTTTATGAACAGAGTGGAGAATACAGATAGTGAAGTCAGGATGCCAAGATTACTTCACTTTTTATGGTAAAGTACTGCCAGTCTGGATTTGAGAGGTTGCTAGTATCATGCTGCAGGGTCTCGACAAAGCAAACAAATCTCAGCAAAAATGGAAACACCTTTCCTGTGACAGGAGTGCCACTGCCTACACAGCTATTGGCAGTTTGCAAAGCCTGTGTAATCGGTCTTGGGGATAAAGGACAGAAATATTTCTAGATGCAGCACTTTGCTGCTGATTTCAGGATCGCCCTGCAAAACAATATGACCATTCTCACGAATTCAGCTCCTGCATGTTCCCTGTTTCTTCTTGAGAACTGTCTCCTTTCTTCAAAAAAAGAACAGTGGCTGTCAAGGACACCTAATTCCTATTCCTTGCTCTTAGGGGGTCCATTCATGTGGCAAGAAAGACCACAGCTTAGCTGAGTGAAAGTGGGCTGATGTTCTAATTTTGTTTTCTACCTCCCTTTTGTCTTACAATCTATTTAGGATTAGAAACTTTCTTAGGAGATGTAATTCTCCTGAAATGGACTTTCTGTCAAAAAAAAAAAAAAAAAAAGTAGGGACAAGGGAAAATCTTAGAAAGTTTGAAACGTCTATCTTTCAGCAGTCTATAATGGAATAGCACTTCAAAAAAGCCCATAAAAATATTTTGGTTTGACATTTTCCAAATGAAGATTTTTAACCTTTTGTGTCAAAATGGCATTTTTCATTTTAAAAGTGACCTAAACTGAAAGGAAACAAAGTTCAACAAGAGAACTAAGCACCCGGAGAATGAAGTGTACATTTCATTTTGGACTGAACAGTTTAGTCTGAAATTACCCCATCAAGAAACCCAAAATAATTTATTGTAACCAGAATGGTATTTCCCTGATTCATCAACATAGGACAAAAATAATAAAAGTATCTCTTATATGCATCAGCTTTAAGCTGAACATGTGGTTCAACAAAGTGAACATATTTTTATTTGATTTGCAGCGACAGCAAAACCGTGAATGACAAAAGAACTGCCTAAGATGCTTCTAATTTCTCTGGTGAGTTGGGGCAGGTCAGTTGCAAAATCACAGCAACAGCATACCCAGTCTTATACTTTTTGGTGATGTGAGAACTATAGCCGCAGATAGTAAAGCGGATAGTGAAAAAAATTAAGAGGACGATCAGCCCAGAAACCATCCAGCTGCAATTAAATTTCTGAGCCGAGAGGTGCTACCAGCTCTTTTGAACTGTTATCTTCTCTCACCCAAACGCAGCCCTAAGACCTTTAATTTTGTTGCTGAAGCCCCGCGTTACTGACCTGGCCGCCCCAAACAGCTTCCTTGGAGCTCTTACCACATCCCCCTCAGCGCTGTGGCTGCTGCCCATGTGCACTGAGCATGGAGGCTAAAAATACCCACCGTTACGAATGCTACCGCATAGCAGAAGCATTTCTTTCTCCTTACGAAATCCCTCTGTGTGGATTGTGTTACCGTCCCATCTCAGCTAGCACACGCTGTCTGGGATTAACCAGCCTGTGAAACCGAGACCTGACGGGGCCCAGCGCAAACCGGAGCTCCTCCTTGAGGGCAGGTGGGAGACTCAGCCATGCTCTTCTCAGGTGCCTCCTCTGGGGGTCGTTTCCTCAGAGGGGTCAGCATCTGTTTTACTTCCCCTCTTCAGGAACAGTCCAGACCTGGCAAGAGGTGGTGGTTGGTGCCCCCCTGCCCGCTCCCCTTTGTGACTTCCTGGCATTGGAGCTCTGTGGTAGTTCCCCTGCTTAGTGCTGTCGCCCAAACCCACCTTTCCCATGAGGGTTTTCCTCCTTCTTTCCTTTGGGAAGCCTTTCAGATCTTTGAGGGGATGGGAATGGGCTTGGTGACGCCCCTGCCAGCAGTACGTGGATAGAGCAGGGGATGAGTGTGTAGGAAACTCAACTCTGTGCAGGCTACCATCCAGACGCTCTGGCTGTCACTCCTTACCCTGTAAATCAACCCGCTGCAATCTTACCAGCATGAGTAGAGCTTCCTTTTTTAACCATGCATGAGGTCAACATTTGGCTTAGAGTCTGTCCTTGCCATTGTGTGTATATATATATATATATGTATGTATAAAAATAGCTAAATAGATACAGATAAATTAATGAAGTTCAGCAACTCTGTAAAATTAAGAGCACAAATGTCACTGTAGTAGCTTGAAAAAATCAGTGACGGGCTACCCCTTCATGTTGCAACAGCTTCTGCAAACAGCATGTCAGGAGAGGCTGGGTGACGCAAGAAGTTTGCGATGAGGCATGAAGCCCTTCACCCTTGGCTGTCTGGTTGGGATGTGACTCCACGCAACAGTGCGTGAAGCTTGCTCCCACCAAGAGCAGTTTGTTATTTATGTTGTTTCTGCTTCCGTTCAGTGGACAGAGACCTCTCGGAAACCGCCAGATCCTTCGGTCTGAGCTGAGGTTCCGATCGGAAAAAAGGCTGGGAATAGAATAGATGAAAGATGGCCTTTCTTTCTTTCTTTCTTTCTTTCTTCCTTCCTTCCTTCCTTCCTTCCTTCCTTCCTTCCTTCCTTCCTTCCTTTCTTTCTTTCTCCTAGTTCAGGGCCAAGGTAGACTGGCATGGCACCGAGGGCATAGCTGCCCTTCCCCTGCCCTATGCGACGAGGGCTTCGGGACCCTGGCTGTACTTGCAGCATGTTTCATAGGCGCTATCGCTGAGCGTATAAAAGAGCAGTTTGTTACAGCGGAAGCTCTGCTGATAGCGCAGTGCCTGCAGTGCGCTCGCAAGGATGGCTGGATTATTAAGGGATGTAAAAAGAGCCTGTTAGAAGTGTCACTCCTACACACCAGGGTACAGCAGGAGGTGCACAGCGGCGGTCTGTGTGTCACTCACAGCGGGGATTGCTGGCACAATGGATTCTGTTTTTGCTGCCTGTTCAGTATTATTTGTTTTATGTTGATACTGTCGATGCACTTAAAGAGATTATATATTTTTCCCATGGCATAAACAAAATGACTTGCATTTTGCAAGGAGAGTAATGGTAATGAGAAGTCAGTCTGCGAGGGGGAATGATGGTAAGGTTGACGGCAAGGAGAAATAAATCTTGTATGCTCAACTTGGTCTGAGCTGACTGCCATTTCCTTAAATAAATTAATAAAGTCAAGTCCCCATGTTCTTACCTTATGGGGAGGGGGAGGAGAGGGAATGAGCTATGAGCTGCGACCTCACAGCGGGCAGGGTTTTTAGTAGCTGATCTCTTACCATTAGCTCGAATCCAGCTTCAAACACTACATGAGTTTTGTGGTTCTCCCCAGGCCGATATCAAACCTTTGCCCTCCCCTTTCCATCCCCTGCCTTGAAGTGGCCCAGAGCTAGACATGATCACAGAGACGGAGGATGATGTAAGAACTCCTCTGAAGCCAGCTGGGCTTAAAAGGTCACTTTGGAAGCAGCTCTGGCCCTTCTCCCCCTACCCCACGTCACCCCTGCATCCCCCCACTCAAGTGTGTAGCCACGAACTAGATTGAAATGGGAAGGGGTAATCATGCTATTAATAACTCCGAATTGCTGCTCCCTGGAAGGTGCTGAGCATTCGTTTGTCCTTTGTTCCCAGGGGATGACATACTGTAGTTACAGCCATTTGTTGTTTGGGTTTTTTTTTTTTTCCCACCCAAATACAGAACAGTGGCAGCTGAGACGCTGTATGAGAATAGCATTAAAATGTGTAATGCACCATAAATAAACAGAAATAGACAGCCAGGAAGCTGTGGTAATCACTGCTTTGATGTAGCATGAATTATGATGTGTGTATATCTGTGAGTGAGTGTGCGGGGGGAGGTGGGGGGGGTGGTTTAAGGGCTTTGTGTTTCTGGCTGTGCTTGTTTTGACTCAGCTGCTGTTGCTCTGGGAAGAGAGCGAGCCCAGCCTGCCATTTACATATCTCCACCTTCGTACCGACAGCTGCTGTCCCTTGACTCAGAGGAAAGGGATCTCACCCTCTGTTGCCTGTTCCCTTGGAGTCCCCCCCTCCTTGTCCCCTCTGCCCCCCCCCTCCATCACATGGCAGAAGAGGGAATCCTGGCAGTCTCCCAGGGACCGGGTCACTCCTCCTGCCACCTAGGAAGGGTCCTGTATCAGCCCAGGCTTCAGCGTTGCCTTCCAGAAGTAGCTGATTTATGTTTCTTGGGTCTACATTAGGCTGTTGGGTTTTTTTTCCCCTGCTGACTTCCTGCTGCTACCGGGATAGTGAAAACAGCCATGGACGTGTCAGAGCGGGCAGGTGAGGTTATTAACAACTCGGCGTGATGTTTCCCTCACGGTACCGAACATTAGAAAGGTGGCTGTGGAATCCTAACACTCTGAGACCAGTAAGATAGCCGCAGTAGGTGGGAAGAGAGGAAAGCCAGCAGAAAAAAGAAGTAGCACGGGTGTCTCCTTGTTGATTATCTCCTATCGGCATCCCAGGGACTCCTTTAGCTGGCACAGCAAGCCACATGTTTGGAATAATCTCCAGCCCATCCCTGCTACGGCAGCAAGACAGCTTATTAAAACAGCCTGGCTTTCTTTTTGTGCTCTTTGCATTAATGTTTTACCTGGAGCCAACAGTCTTCCTCTGAAAAACTTGTTTGGTCTGAACAGCCACAAATGAGGCTAACTGTGCTTAAGCGCTGCTCGGGTTCAATGAATTCTCTGACCTTATGATAATTTAGGTGTCACAG
Source organism: Charadrius vociferus (assembly GCF_000708025.1). NCBI lineage: Eukaryota > Metazoa > Chordata > Aves > Charadriiformes > Charadriidae > Charadrius > Charadrius vociferus. The sequence continues at coordinate 1,014,285 of NW_009649946.1, forward strand.
GGCACCAATAAATGCCAAAAACTGTCTTCCAGCCTGTAACTAGCTGCACAACCGCCGCAGAGCGCGGCGGTGCTCAGCCAGCCTGCCAGGGACATTAATGAGCCCTGAGCAGCCGAGTCCCTCTGGCTCCGCATCCAAACAGGCCGTCCTGTGGCCCCCGGCGGGAGCGGGGCTGCTGGCCTCAGCTCCACGTTCTCCCACCGGACTGGTTCAGCCTCGGGCTCTGCTCTCAACCCTGGTGTGAAAACGGCAACTGAAAGGTTCATTCTTCTCGGATACGAAGCACCATTCCCTGGCTGGGGGGAGGCAGAGAAGTTGCAGGGTTTGGCTCTGCTGACAAGCAGGTGTCTCAAACGGGGGAAAGGCTTAAGAACGCAGAACTGGGAGCACTTAAACATTTACAAATGTTTCAGTCAAGTCTGGCCGGCTTAGAAAGTCATAATGAACCACTGAGAATGGGTAAAGATTTCTTGAAACAGTGATACATTGACATAACCAAAGGCCGCGCACAAACTATCTGAGCGAAGGAGTGGTTTTAGCTTGACAATTTCAGTGGGAATTTGGCACCTAAATATCTCCGAGCATCTGGAACTAGATTTTGTCCTGTTGTTGTCACTTAACACAGTTACTTTTTGGTTTATTATCATTTTAGCAAAGAGGGAAGGTTGTGCCTTGAAGTCTTTCTACATATAGGGACTGCAATGCATAAAAACAGCAGGCAGCCCTGCTATTTTTCTCTGAGGAATAAAGATGCACCTTGGTGAAGCCGAGTTGTTAAGGCTGTAACTAATCTCTTCCCGCCTCAGCAAGGAACTGAAGGATGTGCTTAACTATATTCACGAGCTTTAAAAAGTTTGTGAAACAAGTGAAGCCTTGCTACTGCGCGGCATAGCTGCACACTAATGGATGAATTAGAAAACGCTGTCACAGTGCACATATATTGCCACACATGGTAATTACTCAAATTGCAAGACAATTATCATTCCAATACTGAAATAGCTGACTTGCGCTTGCTTCACAAGTGCTAGAACACCTTCCTCATTCAGACCTAGCTGGCCTAATTCTGTATTATGTTGTAGCTCCATTGCCCTGCAGCAACACAAAAGGCCTAAAGAGGCCAGGAATAGCCTCCGGGGAGCAATCTCCGACATAAGATGTTCATCCCGGCCCATCTGTTGGCATACCACAGTGCCTCGACACTAGCTTACTCCAACTGTCTCATAAACCTCTGCCCAGGGCCCCTGTTGGGAAGGGGCCATGTGTTTGACATGTGCAAGCAGAGAACACCTCCTAGCAGTTACTCAACAGCAGCCTCTGGTCCTAGGGGCTAAATTAAACTCAGTTCAGGAGACGACAATAATTCATGAAGCAATCCTTCCCTTCCCCACCTCCTAGCCCCAAAATGCCATCTCCTCCTCCCCTCCCACTCGCTGGCTGTCCCCTGGCAGGCCCTTGTCAGCCCTTCTGCCTGCAGAAACGTCAAGTCGGAGCAGGGGAGACAGTGTGGGACCTGGCAGGAAGCCAGCGATGACATATTTTGGAGTTGGTGATGAGCAGGAGAGAGAAGGGAAAAGCAGGCTGTGGCTCCTTCATCTCAGCAGCTCCCTGAGAAGAGTGGCAGGACAAACCCCAGGAAGCCCATGGTGTGCCAGCCCCTGTTTCTGGAGATAGCAAAATGGGATGTCTCTACCTTCATCCCAAGGTGCCAGCTCACAGTGAATGGGCAGAGGGTCATGGGCAAGAGGTGGGACTCCTTGTCTCGCAGAGCTATAACCTCTCCCTGCCTGTTGCTCAGAACAGAAATGCTCTCCTATCTGCTTTTTCAAGTTCTCTGTGACTCTGTCCTCCAACGGCAATGGAGCTGATGGGTCTCACCTCCACGGGACCACTATGGCCCTGGGCTTCCCAACCCTGCCACTGAAGTGCAGAGCAGAAGGTTGTTCCACTGTCCACCTGCCAAACACCAATAGTTCAGATGCTGGGTACCCTCTTCTTCTCTTCCTTCATTTGGATGTTACTCTCAGAATAAATCACACTTCTATTGTGCACAATATTTTCAAAACTGTTACACTACTGCAAAAAATATGAGAAACGTGAAAAAATATGTAAACATGAGAAATATCAGTGGTCCTTGTCTCGAGATTGCCTTTCGCTCTTTGTAAAGACCAGACCTGATAAAGTAACAATACATAATATCTTCTCCTATGTCATATCTCATTTTTGTTAGCTTCAGAGGCTCAAACCATCCACTAAGAACATGAGGA
>NW_009649946.1:1016580-1019054 GCF_000708025.1 Charadrius vociferus
TTAAACTTCAAATGACCATAAGGGGATTCTGCAATGCAAGAGTTATTTATCAATGCAAGCCTGACTATAACGAATTATTCTGCTAATTTCTGTAAGTATGTAAAGCATACTTAAACCAGCCCACAAGTCGGTATATCCAGACTTCTGAGAGTTTTTGATTTCCTTTGCATTGCAGAAGAAAAATAGATTTTTTTTTTAAATGAAAAATTATTGACACTTCAGTTCTCCCCAACTAAAGTTGATGGAAGGTTTGTCATTGTCTTAAATTAAGTCAGAATCAAACCGATGCAGTCCTGTTTAGTGTCATAAAATTGTCAAGCTGCCAGTTTCCTGTTGGCTTGTTAATGGCTTTTTTTATGATATTTAAAGCACATAAATTATTTGTATAGTGATTTATTCTACTTTGTAATTAATTGCAGTCATTGGAATATATTTTATCTTACACTGGGGTTTTACTTTACATGCTGAGGCCATTATATTTTCATTTTTTATGGTATTTGAGAGCTTTGCATTTGTCCAAAAATGTAAGTATGCCGGTGAATGACTGGATGCAAATTCAGTGTTCTGCTTTCAGTTTATGACATTCAGTCACTGTCTTTGCTATGTGGAGGTTTACATTTAAGGCTTTGTTTGGGGTGGGTTTGGTTTTTTTTTGTTTTTTTTTTTTTTTTGGTAAAGCTTCTGACATGTTATTGCTAGGATTTCAGGTAAATCCAGTATTATTGCACTCCACATTTTTATTTTGTATTTGTTGTTGGTTTTTTTTTTTTATTTTCAAGGAATAACAAGAATTAAATGTGTATATAAAACCATGGTACATCATAAAACATATCACATTTGCTTGAAGATACTACTAGCATGAAAATATTAGCAGTTATAAATCCATCTCCAAGAAAAATGACTGTATTTCTCTGCATTCAACCAGCTGTTCATTAAATGGAAAGACACTTTCTCTAAATTGTCTAAGTTTTAAGGTCATGTATCTCCTTTTAATGGCTCAGTCTTTGAAGGAACATTCTTCCAGTTGTTAAACTAGCTCTCAACGTGAAATCTTCTACTGTTTATGTGCATGAAGATTAAATTTGTATTCACACACAGAGCTAAAAAAAAGACGTATCCTTTTTCCACTGAAGATGTGTTCTACCACCCTTAAGATGCTTATGCTCTTGAGGCGTGGAAGTGTTTGTGAGTCATAGAAATCACCAAAGCAGCCAAAACTGCAGATTTTTGGTATACCTCTATCCTTTGTCTTTTACAGTCTTCACTGGGCTCCTGACCTTGACAGAAGCTTGGCCATTTTTACTGTGAATGCCTAAAACTAGGACAGCTAGAAAACATGGAAAATAAAATGTGCTACTCCTTGAGTAACTGTTCATAATGTATGGACAGATACAGAGCATCACAAGGAAGGTCAGTGTGGGGTAGCTGTGCTAGAGGTCCTATGGGATGGAGTGACTGACATTAGTATTATGCCAACACCAATGGCATTGCATTCCTGTTCAAAGGCTCCTCTGTGCAAAGAGCTGTACCTCCACCTGATCAAAGATAGCTCACCTGGTAGAACTGAAAGTTAAAAGTGTAGACTTTTAAAGCTTTCATTATTTGTGTCCCTTTCAAAATATCCTCACTTTCACTAATATTAGCCTGCCAAGAGTAAGCTTGCTTTCCCTTAGCCATCATTTGCCACCCCTTAACAAGTATCCAGTTGTGGATGTCCATGAGTCTGCAAAACATGGGCTGAAAACCCAAGCCAAAACCAAAGCAGAGAGAGTGCAAGACACTGAAGCATGGACACATGACCTGGTTTGATAAAGTCTCCAGAGAGTCTAGACGACAGCTTATAGCTGAAGCCAGATCTTTCAAGTCTCAGGCTATGCTTTCATCTTAAAACCAATTTTCCTCTCAGTTTCCAAGAAATGTATATCTAGGTAGCAACCTCTGGATACTTTGTTCTGGATCAGTGGTGGATTTAGCCAACATTAGTCAGCTCAAAAAGAAACCCTCCACAAAAACAAAGTTATGTGCAACTCAGGTGTGGGCTCGTTTTGGTAATTCCTATATGCCTTTCACTCTGGTCAATATGACTCAAAATTAATGACATGCAACAGGTCATGCTGAATTCTGTTAATCTGAGAGGAGTTAACATGACCAGGAACAGATATCACTAGTGTCTAAAGCATTTATACTGATGCAGGTGACACAGATGCAAAAACACTGCTAGTTCTGGCTGTCAGTGTCCTAGCTATAGTCAATCCAGTGTCTGAGTTTAAATTCCATAAACAACATGAGAGTTTTCCCGGTATTTTTATAAAAAATATGATTGAGTGACAATTTACCCCCAAAAATGAGATTAGTATTTATTCAGGAACACGTTTCTGTTTAGTAGTTTTTAAATCAACACATAAATTAATAGATAAGCTTGTTAACAACTCTGAAATGTAATTAGTTTGTTGATGTAAATTGTAACTCAGCAG
>NW_009649946.1:1019074-1040012 GCF_000708025.1 Charadrius vociferus
TAGCTGCACAGTTTTGGTTGCCAACAGTCACAGTGCCTTAAGTAACTTATTTCCACAGGTTCCATGAAGCAGCTTATAGATGCTTTTACTTCATTTCATTATTTATATTACTCTGATGGTAATATTTGTTCTTCTTTCATAAAACATATTCTCTCAGACACCAGGCATCTGGGAAAACCTGAAAACAGAAACTCCTCCAAAGCACCCACCCATCAGCCCTGCATTTTAGGGTTAAAATTCAAGACAAGATGATAATAAATTTTGTTAAAAAATTCTTGACTCCAAGCTTTGGCAGACAGAAAGAGGAATTTCTATATAATAAAGCAAGTTTAGCCATGTGACAGCAACTGATGCCTGAATGCTGTAGCAAATGGATGCTCTCCGAGTTAGAGAAATTAAAGGTCAGTCATTCAAACACCAGTTATTTTATTTGACTTACGTAATTAGTGTCCATTACCACCCATTTCAGCTGACTGGTAAATGTTTATTTACTTTTGCTTCATGTCCCCAGAGCAGCACAAAACAGTCTCAATGCACTGATGTGTCTAGCAGCAAAAACCACCTACACTGTAATCAGAGGTGTCATTGCAGCAAGGGCAGAGGCACCTCTGGTGTGGTTAGCCTGGGTACCACTAGAAGGATGCTCTGCAGTATGGTCCTTAGTGCATAACAGCTGCCTCAGCATGTGCTCATCATTTCTAGGCAGATCTGTCCAATTTAGCCTGAACTCCCAGTGCCACAGTGTGCTGCTGATGCTGCCCAAGCTAGTTTGCTCAGTACTAGTGCAAATATGTCTGTTCTTGCTGAAGTCACGACTCTTGCCTTTGTGGACATGCCCATGGAAACAGGGATGCACCAACCCTTTCTTTCTAAAATGCTCCTGCAAGATTTGCAAAGTTTGTGTGGTGGAGACTGCTGGTGAAGGAAGTTCTCTGTCAACAGAAAGAGCGAAAAATAGAGGCAGAAGCACAAGTGCAGGAACTGCAGCCTCACCTATGTCCCGGCTGTCCATGCTAGCTCGCTCTGTGACTTGTCTGCTGACAGCATGGTTGTGCAGATCCTTCTTCATGAAGACAGTTCAGTTGCCTTAAATGAGACTGCTTGCATGCAGGGTGGGATTTTCATGTTACAGACAGCTAAACTTTAGGAACTGAACGGGATCTAAAGTCATGTGATATAGTTACAGTCAAATGTCCAATGGATGAAATAGTGTGAACTCAAGTGCTACACTTGGCTGGTGAGAACTTTCTATGAGGACAGAGAGGCAAGGCATACAAATAGCTTGTTCTTTATAAAAACAATTATTTATTATTAAGTGGTGGAATCGCCATCCTTGGAGGTATTTAAAAGACAGGTAGATGTAGTGCTTAGACACATGGTTTAGTGGTGGTTTTGGCAGTGTTAGGTTGATGGTTGGACTCAATGATCTTAAAGGTCCCTTCCAACCTAGGCGATTCTATGAGTCTATGATTATTCATTCTTTTTATTTTATTACCAGTAGAAGGTAAGGTGAAATAAATGATTCAGCTCATCTTCCCTTATCACTGCAATCCTTTCTTGGGCTCACTAGTGATATAATTTATGCTTGTTTCTCCATTTACTACAATTGCCCTGTATCAGAATCTAGGCTATACCTTGCTGACTAATTCTGATAGCTGGAAATAATACAGGGAGGATGTTTTTAAAGTAAATTATTACAGAAAAAAGGAATAATTTCTATCACAATGATGGTGTTTGCAAAGGGGATCTAAATTTTCTTCCAAACAGTACCCTCACCACTTAAATCCTCTCACCTCTGGGAATATTCATGAATACAAGAATCAGGATTACCTTCGCTGTCACCCCAAAAGACAAACACATTGATAAGGCAATATAAAATAGAAATGCAGTTTTCATTGGAGAATTTCTCCCCTTAGTCAAACACATGCATAGAAGTAGCTATGAAAATAAATTAAATAGTAAGCTTAATAAGCTCAACTTAATAAGCTTCAATGCCAGGGTCATATCTGTGCCTGATGCTAGAGGGATGGTGTTTGAGGGTGACAGATGAACATGCTGGTTCCTTCTGGCCTGAAAAATCTATGAAATCAGGTCTCAGCTCTGGAAAAATGCAGCCATCTTCTCTAAGACAGCCAGAGCAACAGAAGAGCATGTCAGACCAAGTCCTTTCAGGCCACCTTGAAGGGCCACCAGGGAACAGTGGTAACACCGCAGTAGTGCAGTCAATGGCAGTATTGCTAACAGGACGCTTACATAGTTCAAAGTGGCCTGTGAAGGCAACACAAAGAGAAGCAGTCCTGGGTATTTTGTGAAAGTTTTCTTCCCTAGCTGCTGTTGGCAAGAGTCCCATAGGCTGGGTAACTGGTCTGGCTGTGAAGCTTCAAGGTGAGCAGCTGCCCTTAGGCTCATTTGCGTTTAGTCTTATTTGAATCTGAATTTGGTGCACCAAAAAATCTGGAGATGCATCCAAAGCTCATCCTCCCAGCCCAGGCCTGGCCCCAGGGACAGGAGGAGGAAGGGGCAGTGGGCACGGTGCGGGGGTGATGTGGCCAGCCACGTGGTGGGGAGGAGAGGCCACGTGGCTCCTGTCCCAGGCACTGCACTCACAGCAAGGACCTCCTGACAGAAACAGCGGCTGGCCACCTCCTTCCTCCTAGAAGGCCACAGATTTCCAGTTATCCCCAAGCAACAGAAGATGGGATGGGCCAGCTGAAATTTGGCCAGCTCAGGTGATATGCCACCTTGCTGCTGCAGAGCTCATTATGAACCTCACAGCCCTTTCTGGACCTAGGTGATGAACAAGGGAATTCGTTAAATGCATTGGCTTATTAAGGTGACTTACCTACCTTCAGGATTTAGTGTACTTCAGTTGTTGCCTGTCACAGGTAGTTATAGATGATTAAGGATATGAGGGCTATCAGTTTTCCAGATATTAAGTAACACAACTGTCCTTGTGTCTTAGCTTAAATTTTTTAGTGATTTCTGATTTACAGTTACATATGATATTTTTAACCTTTTTTTTTTTTTCCACAGCAATGTTGTCAAAGACACAGAAAAGTTATTTTATTTCCAAGGACAGTACATAGCAAATTTCAAATCTTAGTTCACCTCCAATAGCAGTAAGGTCTCTGGAGTCTGAGGTACAAATTCTGGAGTCAATAAATAGCTAGTTCTTGGAGCGACTAATTCAAAACACCCAAAAGGAGAAAAAAAAATATATTTTCTCTGAAGCAGTGTGTGGGTGCTGAGTCAAACTGTAAATACTTACACAGTATTTACATCTGAGCAGGACAGAAAACATCAAAAAAGTTAATGATGATCATGTTTAAGTTAGAAAAATGGAAAGCTACATGAAAGTGAAGAGAATTAGTCAAAAGGGTTGGGCAAAAGAATTAAATGCTTTGGAGGAGCATGCTTTGCTAGAACCTGAGAGTCAATATATCACACATATTTAAAAAAAAATAATGAAAAAAGCTGGCATGTTTAAACAACAGAATAGAGAAGGCTATTTGAGGTAAAATATGCATCCATTTGAATGTGAAAATCCTGTCCAAATGAAGAAAATAAAAGACAAGTTAAACTCATCCTGTTGAATGTAGAACTCTAATGAGGCAAGCCAAAAAAGATTTTGAAAAGCAACTTCCTACAGACATAAAAGTGACTAATAAGAACTTTCTTAGAGACAGGAAGCCTGTTGGAAAGTCAATGGACTGAGAGATGATTGAGGTGCAAATGGGATACTCCAGGAAGCTAGGGGCCATGGCGAGAAAGCTAAAAGAATGATTTGCATCAATGTTCTCTTCAGAAGAGGTCACAGAGGTTCCTACACCTGAACCGTTCTTTACAGGGACAAGCCTGAAGAGCAGTCTGAAATCGAACTGTCAACAGAAGAGATTTTCAGAGCAATTCAATAAAATGAACAGTAGCAAATCTCAAGGACCAGGTAGCATTCAACCAAGCATTCTAAAGAAGCTAAAATATGAGACTGCTAAACTACTAATTTCTAAAATCACTCTTGAAAGCAGAGAAATAGAAAGTGGCAAATGTGATGCTATTAAAAAAAAAAAAAAAGTTTAAAGAGCAGAGCTGAAAAACTACTGACCAGTAAAATTGATTTCTGTACCAGACAAATTGGTACAGATCATAGAAAATAGAATTGGTAAACACATCATTTTGTAGAGAGAAAACATGCCTCACAAATCCATTAGCATCCTTTGAAGGAGTTAATGAGAATCAGGCTAAGGGCGTGCTGCCTGATATATAGTGGACTTGTGTTTTCAAAAAGCGATTCACATCAGCAAAGGGTCTTAAAGAAATTAAACAGTCGTGGAATAAAAGGGAGGTCCCCTCACATGGTTTAATACATGGCTAGAAGAAAAGAAACAAAGATTAGGGATAAACTGCCGTCCTTACACAGTGGAGGAGTGGGGCCTATTTGAATCCCACATAGCCCCTGCTGGGACCCATGCTGCTCAGAATTAGACTTGATACAGAAATGGGGATGGAGCCAGGCTATGGTCCAACTCCGTAGCTTTCAATTGTTTTCTTTGATCAGGAAAACAATTTAATTTGAGTAGGGACTGAACAGCTCGGTGCACAGGCCTTTATCACAGGAGATCATTGCCACGGTTGTGTTGTTGAGATATTGTGTGTTGGCAAGTGGGCTTGCAGAGAAAGGAAGAAACTCTTTCCTTCTTAGGTTAGAAGCTGCAATAATGGCAGGCAGGAATTTGTCGCACATGCCTCAGACTTGACAGACCTGGCAGATATTCTTTCTGTGTATGTCAAGCAAATTAAATGCTAATATTGACCCACCACCAGCAAAGACATTTGTTGTCTGAGGATGAGAGAAAAGAAATGATCTGCCAATCTGTAGGCCAAGATGTCTGAATTATGGCACTATAACAAGGAGCAACTTTTTATCATTGAAACCTCAGGTTTTCCCAAATTGTCACACTTAAGCAGTTTTATTATCCTCTAGTATGAGTCAAAGCTCTCTTTATGTTAAATTTGGCGATCCAGGAAATCTACGTAACTTTTTACTGTATGTATATGGAGATAATTGAGTGTCAAAAGCTAATCGTACCTGGTCACAAGTAGGAATGCTTTAATTAAAGAGTGAGCCTTTTCAGACATTCCCAGATCTCAACACATGAGAACCTTAGGGCAAAGACAGCCTTTGTATCAGCAGGTACGCATCTATGTTCTTTCTTTGATATTAAATAATTATAACAGTTCTCCTTTGGGGATGTTATGGTCCCATTAAATGAGATGTTGTTTCAAAACATATCTTTCAAATAAACTGCACTATAACTGTTGCATACAATGATCATAACTCTGCACTAAGAATCTGTTCACAAAGCGTATTGATGATACTTAGGGTTATATTTCTAAGTCTTTTGCTTGCATAACAGCTGTTTTGAGGCATGGTAGTTAGCATGATTATGTAATTTTTACTTCCAAGTGGATACATAACAACCTAACAGTAAGTCTCTTGTGTAAGAAATGCCTGTATCTCACTTTTGTTGGAGCCGTGAGTAAAGAACAGGTAAATAAACCTTTGTATGGTTTGGTATAGTTTGCATACGTATACACTGTCATCCCCTTATACATACTGCACATCTGGGGTGGGGCAGATTGTAGACTATATGGCAGGTACTGCTTACCTGCATTGGGTAATCTGCCTGGGAAAACTGCTGTATGGGGATATAATGATTAAGAGACGTGAAATTAGTGAAAGTCCCTAGAAACCACAGCACAAAACTGTCATAATAGCTCTAAAAATCTACTTTCCCACTCTTACCATGATGGTGAAGTTAATGAAATTGATCAAATTAATGATTGCCCAATTGTGCTGTTTGGCACTGCCTCATGCCATGTGATAATAGGCACTGCCATCAAATTACTTCAAGCTCTGGTTAGAGCAAATAAGTTCCTGTCAATTGACATGAACAGTGCTATGACAGGTTACACCATCTGAAATGCAGAGTTAGTGTGTAAGGCAATGCCAGTCTGATCTGAGGGTGGTTTATAGTGAGGGTGAGCAGCTGTCAACAAGGACACAAGTGCATGGAGACAGAAAGCCTGGAACATCCACCAGGATTCTTCTTTTACTTATCCTCATTTTGCACAGATTTGGTGAAATTGCTTGCATTTGCAAGGGTACCAGGAGAGAATGAGGTCAAGTAGCACAATTTTGTCCCTGAAGTACTTCCATTGAAATAGGTAAAATAATACTCACTTCTTTCAGGGCTAAATTCAGCCCATTATTGTTTCTGAGGCATTTTGCATAAAATGAATTCACCAGTTAACGGGTTTGGAATAGGAAGAGAAAAAAAAAAACAAAAAAACCCCCACCCAAAATCTGTTTTGTAATGTTCCTGAGCCATTGCTTGAGGCTGAGAGAAACTTCTGGGAAGTGTCTCTATATCTTTGCCCTGTTCCTGTAGTCTTTCACAGGCACCTGTTGTCAGTCACTGTTGATAGCACGATGCTGGAGGAGCTGAACTTTGGGTTGAGCTGCTAAGACCCTTCCTGTATGTATCATGAAAGGGCAAATCCCCACATTTCTGCAACAAAACTATGATACAAAATGTAATTTCATCCAATTCTGCTTGTATTTCTGAGAGGTTGGGGAACTACAAAACTGACTAAAGCAGACAGCTTCCTGAACTGACATCACATCACTGAACTTTTCACCAGTCTTCTCTTAATATATTTGTTAATTCCTTTCCCAGCAAGACTACAAATGAAGCTCAGCCCACCAGTGGAAAATGAGAATAGACATTGACTTAGTTGAAGATAGACAGTATCTAGGGAACAGAACATTTCTTCTGCTTGGACAATGCCTTTACCATCTGTGGGATGAGGTGAACAGATAATAAGTACAAATCTTTGTTAATGTAAGCATAAAAGTTTTACAGTTAAAATTGAAAAGGTCAAGCAGCGCAAAAATCAAGGTTTCTGTAGAAGTCTTTAACTTGGCTGTGTTCCACAGCTGGAGTATTTTCTTTTCTTTTTTTCTTTGTTAAATGTGTCATGTAATATATTCCTCTTTGACGCTAAATGTGTATGATAAGTATACAGGGCATGAATTGTGGTAGAGATAACTGTTGCCATGGGAACTTTAACTTTTGCATTTGCCAAGTTTGAAATTGTAATGATGCAATCGTAAGATTGCAATGGGGGTGAAGGGGTGTGTGTGTCATATCCCTCTGACCCATCCCTTTGGAGGAATTCCTTCCTATGTACTTCCCTGCCAGCTCCATGCTCTAACGCATCTGACCACCAGCAGGTCCCCACACCAGGGTGGGGAAACAGTGGAGTGATCTTCTGCCAGGGTGATTTTTCGGAGAAGCCATTGAATTCCCTTGTGATGCTGCAAACTTCCAGGTGAGCCTTTGGGAGCTTGCAGGCAGGATCAAATCTGGCCTGTGTTGCCTTGTGCAATGAGTTCGTTAACACAAATGTTTAGAGACACTTAACAGTTCTTTGCCAATTCCAAGTACATTTTCCCTTAGCCACTCACAGCTACAAAGCTAAAAAGCATCATATTTTATGTTATGAAGAGCCAGGACGTTTATTGTATGGTAACGTCTACTGGACCCAACCAGAATCAGGAACCCTACTCCAGGAGCATGAACAAAGTTATTTGTTCCCTGAGCGTTAACACCTGCAGTTTCCTAGAGGAATACACTGCACAGAAGTGTTCTTCTTTAGTCCCTTTTCCTAACCTAGTCCTAAAACGGGAATTGTTGCCTTGCTGAAATCCTGATATATTAGTGTTTGTTTAGTCCCAAACAGACCTTAAAACCTGAAATATCAAAGGCATGAAATGGAACTGCAGAGTCAAACATCTGCTTGGAGATAACAACACTGCTCATTTCGTCAGCCTCTGAAGAGGCTCAGTGCCTTGTGGGAATTTTATTTCATACTCTGTCTTTTTTTACTTTCCTGTGGCCCAGAATCTCTGGCTGAAATACAGCTCCTGAGGAATCTCAGTTCATAGTGGGGAGAAGCCCAAACTCTGTGTCCATTGCCTACTCCTGTGAGCCTCTTCTGAAGGAAGATCCAAACAGAAGTGATACAGAAATACACTCCACTGGGGAAATGCCCAGTCACTGTTGAAACATTTTGATACAGGCTGGTGAGGTAGCCTGGATGCCTCCACAACTTCTAGGGATATAAAACACTTTGTTCTCACCAGTTTTCTGTCCTGTGATTTTTTATAACATTAAATTTAGAAGAAAGAGAGGAGGGGGGGGAGGGGGGAGAGAGAGAAAGAAAGAAAAGAAAGAAAGGAAGGAAGGAAGGAAGGAAGGAAGGAAGGAAGGAAGGAAGGAAGGAAGGAAGGAAGGAAGGAAGGAAGGAAGGAAGGAAAGAAAGAAGAAAGGAAAGAAGGAGGAAGGAAGGAAGACAGGAAGGAAGGAAAGAAGGAAGGAAGGAAGGAAGGAAGGAAGGAAGAAAATTTAGTTTTGCCTCTCCTCCAAAACACACAATCCTAAAAGGAAAGTGACAGTCAACAGGAGTTGAAAGGTAGGTCCCCAAGCAGCAACCTTGTGTGCCATCACTTGATGAACAAAGTGTTTATTCTTTCTCTCTCTTGGGATGATCACCCATGCCAAATATTCTGGCACGTTTCTGAGCCTGCTGTCCAAACGATATTCACTTACTAACAGGAACATTTGTCTCTGGGTAGTGCTCTACGTTATACCGCTGGGGTTTGCAGGGCATGAGAATTTTCAGTGCTGGAAAGAGCATAAAAGGCCACCTCCTTTCTCTGCAGGCAAGCAGAGTCTCTGCATTCTCTCCATGTAGGCTCTTCTTTGTCTTTAGTCCAGAGATTGTCTTAGATCCAAGTCAACCAAACAAAAGCTGATTATCTCACCTTTAAATAGAGGGATTACGGCAGAGAAGTTGAAGCTGGGTAACTGATCTCCCACTTGAGTAGCTGAGGGGAATAACCCTTCAGATGAAACAAATTTGAAGGAAGAAGGGAAAAAAAATTGCCAAGCTGAAGATTAATGCAGAGCCGTAGCTCCAAGTGTCAAGGCTGACATTTGACTCATCATTCATAGTTATTTGTATCTATATAAAAAGGGAGCACAAATAAACAGCAATTTTAATTCCCTCTACAGTAGCAAACCAGCTTTTTCTCTAAAAAGGTTCACCATAAAGGAAACTTTCTCGAGAAGCGTTAAAAAGAAGAACCATACTAATGTCAGTACGTACATCTCTCTCTTTTCTCTTCCCACAGCCCTACAACAAATTTTTTAGTTTTCTGTTAGTGACATTTATTTCCTCCTACTTATGGTGGATACCTTGGAACTAAATAAGCTGCAATTTAATTCCTGGAAATAACCTCCCTAGAACAACTGTCTTCTAGGAAGACTTTGGAATGGGGCTCAAATTAGTACAAAGAAATGCTCAGCAAGATTCAGAAGTTACATGTGTGCAAAGGTAATTTTAAGCAACCATTTCATTTCCCCAGTCCTTGCCTGCTTATGCCAGTTCCCTTGGCACAAGCTAAAGTATCTTGAAAAATATCTTTCATCTTCACTGGTGAAACACAAGGCAAGAGTGCTGTTGGCAGCCTGGGCTTGCTGAGGGAGATTTGGTGGCTCCTGGGACTCCCTGAGGCACAGACATGCGTAGCCCTTCCCTCTGTCTGACCACATCCTCTCCTCGGGCTCTGCTGGGGGAGCTTATGAGTTGTCTCAGCATTAATGTGCTCACAAAGGACTTCCTTAACCACTATGTTGCTTTGGGCTAGCAGGGAGATGGAATCTAGTCTTTTTCTTCAGAGTAGACTAACCCTGAAATCAGTTTCCTGGCATGACCATACTAGCACTGTTTTGACTCTGAAATGTGTATATTGGTAAAGTTCCTACTGATCAAGAGTCCCAGCAGTAAGAGAAACCAGGCACTGCAGGAGCTTGTTTCTCTTCTCTATCTAACCCACAGTATTTAGTGCTTGGAAATGTAACTGCTGAAGACAACTTTTTCACCAGAGCAACACATGTGGAAATGGGCCTGATTCTGCCTTAAGCTGGTGCAATTTCAAGGAGATAATCCCGATTTATACTCAGGTAACTGAGAGGAAAGTCAGATCCATTATATCTGTAAGAGCACTCGTATTATAAAAGGGCTAGAGTTTTAAACTGTCATTCCAGCCAAGACAAATAGATTTTCTTGTCACCCATCCTCACAGCCCATGGCAGCTCAGAGCTCTTGTAGATGGATTTTTGAGCTGGAGGAGGATAGGAACAAACTATGAAAACACAGCAGAGTTTCTTTTTGGCATTTTACCTTTTCCTCTGGTCTTCTTTATATCATCATAATCTAGATAAGAAACAACAGTGCACAGTATGAGTAGCATTTTGATGTCATGCAGACTACTGAAGAAGTGGAAGATACAGCTTAGTTCAAGTGCCAGACATGCATCGGCAAGATTAATTTACAGCAAAGTCAGAAATCTGAGTAGAGTTGAATTATGCTCCTCCACAGTACCCAAAAAAAAAATTGCACTATGAAAATTGATGTGGCATAGTGCAGAGGTGAAAGAAGAAACCAGTTTCATTTTACTTTAAGGGTAGCATCGGAGTCTAGTATTAAGCCAACCTAGTACAAATACCTAACACTGGCGTTAGAAGAGAAAGATATTTATCTTCCCAAGTCAGGCCAATTTCTCCTTTTCTTTAATTACTCTGGGGAAATACAAATTTTCACCCGAACCAATAAAAGCAGGATGAACTCCTTTTCAGCATGCAAAAAGAGAAGAGACACAGATCACTCTGCAAAGCAGAAGGAAAGATTGCAAAGTAATTTTCGCCACCAAAACACATTTTCCCCTCCAGTATGAAGCAGTGGGGAACAGCAATCAAAATTGATTGTTCCAGTTAAAATTCTGCATCACGATGTTACCGAAAAAGTAGCATGATGAGCTCAGCTTTTCTGACAACGTGTCGCAGTAAATATAGACAGGAGCCTGTTAAGATTAAAGAGTTCCTTGGCACATCATACATTGTCTTGATTCACTGTGCTTCATTAAACTTTTTTTTTTTTTATGATGCTTTGTTTATTTCATGGACAAGCCATTAAATTCCAATTACATCTTGAAGGAATTTTACTTCATTTGGGTCTTACTGTGGAAACCTCTCATTATCTGTATTTGTATTTTTAATGTGGATGAACGGGTCAGATCTTAATAGCAAGTCAGACAGGTGAGATAGTCATAGACATATCAATAGCACTACACTGGTTTGCTTTAGCAGTTTCACGTCTGCCTTTTCTGAGCAGAATCTCCAAATATTTATGTAGATATGTAAATCCGGGTGATAAAAATGAGAGAAAATATTTTTTTTCTCCAGCTCCAGTGCCATAATTTTAATGTTTTATTGCTGATTATGGTGACGTTAAATAGTCAGTAAAACAAGTATATCTGCATCACATAGTGTTTAAACAGCATTTCAGATGACTGTCTAAGACATTTAAAATTTTCCAGTGGCATGATGGTTAAAATTGTATTGTACCCTTCCTTAGAAATCCCTTTCCTTCTTTGGCTGCTCAATGGTAATGAATTTTATGAGTAAAGGGCTAGAGCTGTGTAATCAAATTCATTATACTGAAGTAGAAAGGCTTTATTTGCCATTAATTTGGAAAGAAATTGTGTCACTGTCTCTCTCTTCCTTCATTGAAAGATAAACATTTTGTAACATTTAATAAAGTGCAAAGGTGAGTGCTCAATTGAAGGTCTTGTGCAATTCTTGAAAGTCTTCTAAACATGATCACAGTTTCTCTAATCAGTTTTTGACTTGTGCCCCCTGACAATCCTCCTACTCCCCCTTCCGCCCTTAGGTTAGGATTTGCCTTATGCAAATAGCACAGCAAATATGCCTAACTCAAAAATGAGAGCAGTTTTTATGGGTTTTTGACAATAGCGTTTTTAGCTTGAGCTCATTCAAACCCTTACTGGCTTTTCAGAAACCAGTGACAAAAATGGTTTCTGATTCATGGCCACTTTTTGTTACCTATCAAAGCGTTTGTACTTGTAAGCTCTGCTGTTGCTGGCTGCATTATTGTTTACTACATACAGATGCCATTATGGAAGGTGCTGAGCTTCTTCAATGTAGACAGAAGGAGTCTAGCATCTTGGAAGATGTGCAAAGCACCTTGCAGGATCATGTGCAAGCCCTAGAAACAGTCTTTGTGCTGCTTACACACAGACCATTGATGTTGAATGACCTTCATGATAACACTAGGATTTCATTTTAACTAGCCTGTCATTTTTATTTATTTTAACATTTTACTATTTGCTGAAAGCCCAGTAAGATTCTGCATTATAAAGATAAACCTTTTTCTACCATTATACTGCATTATTGTGTCAGGAAGAAAGAGCATTACAAGGTTGCCTTCCAAGACACATCAGACTGATGAACAGGACTGCAGGTGGACTAATTATTGCATTTGATACATACGCATGACTTCAACTCAGGCTCAGTAAGTCAGGGCCTCCAGGAGAGACCTGAAGCTATCTGTACTTCTCATGCAAAGATGTTCTGGAGATCACCTGCAGGAGACCTGATAGTCATTCACGAAGAAAAAGTAAAAATCATTTGCTACCTTAACTAGTGGGTTCCTCTAGGGCAATTGTGAAAATACATGAGTAACTGTAAGGCCAGAAGGTTGATAAATGTAGTAGTTCTTGAGATAGTCACCGATTTTCATTCTGGTGAAGAAAGCTATGCATAGGTTCTCGTAACCACCTAAAAACAATAACCATGTTATAGTCATAGATGCCAGTTTTCCCATTACCCATGGAATAGTGCCTCTCCTTGGAATCAATCTGGTGTATCCCAAGTAGCATATTAGCAGCAGGAGCACAATTACTGTCTTTGGCTTTAACCACTATAAAAAGAGGATTCTCCACTGAATTTCAATCCTTCCCCTCACATTCCTTTTATATGAGATGCATTTCAACCTGGGAGCTGATAGTAAGTCTGTCTTTCACAGTACAGAAGATCAAGAGCATATAGTCTGTAGAGCATGGCTCATACTTACTGCGTGTAGGCCAGGACAACACTGTAGAAAGGGCATCTTAGATCTCTGCAGTTAGGCAGTTCCTCATTTTCACAATGTTCCTAGACGCCACCTACATGAATGATGAGATCCTTAGTCTGTTGTTTCAGTGAGAGATTCATCAGTGCTTTTCCTTCTAACATCTTCATCTGCTCCAGAGGTCAGCTCTTCCCCATCTACTGACAGACCAGGATTCTCCCTTGTCACAAGTTGAGGTATTTGCACCAACCCCGATGTGCTTGTAAGGACATTGACGGTAACAACCCCATCAGAACTAGATCCTACAAAAACTATTCTTCTGACAGTTTCACATGCCTGCAATTTTGTTGATGTGGCCAATAAAGATGGAGTTTTGTTCTGTTGGGCACATTCTTATAATAAATAAGCTGTTTCAGTGGGATTTGTGCCTCCATTCAATTTCCCAAACCACAGAGACAAAACAACAACAAAGCTGCAGATCTGTATATGTTTTGTTCAACACTGTGAATAAGTAAAAGTATACAGGGCAAACATTTCTCTTCTGGGGAAAGACAGAATTACAATATATATACCAAAATTGTTTTACTCAGGAATACTTTTCACTGTTGATCATACTTCGTAAACTGGAAGTGGTCATCTAAACCAGTTCACTGTGAAGAAGATGGCATTGCAGCGTTATGCTCCACTGAGTCTTCCTTCTAAAGGTCTGTCCATATTTCTCAGTCACCTGCCACAGCATCCTATAGGGCATCTGCATAGTACAGTGCTTCCCAAAATGTTGTTACTCCAGCTATATTCAGCATAAACAATACACATACTTCAGTAAAGAAACCAGGACATACAGGGGTGTTTGTTATGGTCACTGCATAAATGCTCCCAGGCTTTGGAAGTATCTCCATTTCAGCACCTGTGGAAGATTTCCCTGAAGAAAACCTGCAGTGTGCATTTACAGGCACTTTGACAGCTAACTTCTGTGAAAATCAATGGGTCTGACATCTGAATGTCTTTAAAATTCTAGTCCTTGACATCTACTGCTCTGAAGATGTGAAATGTTCTCCAAGGAAGAAGAGTGGTCTCCGTATCCCCTGGAGACATGACTGTAACTTGTGACGTTTGTCCAGTCCTTTGAGAATCTTAGCAGCTCCTCAGAGGTAGCTCTGTGTCAAGGTAAGCACATGCCTATGCACACTTGGAAAGAGGGCCTGCCTTTTAGTGTTTTGATAATTTTAAATTATGAAGTTCTGAGTGAAGAACAGCTGAAACACAGGCAAAACAATAAACCTTGCTGCGGTGTATTTGGCTTCCTGGTAACAAGATCCTCTCTGATCTGTTGGTATCTATACGATGCAAATAACCTCCAGGTGCCCGGCAGTCTGCTTAGCAAGTATGTTGCAATCAGTACTAAAGTGTTAAATTAGTTTGTAAACCATGCAATTATTTATTTATTTGTCTGTGTTTTAATAATATTGCAGCTGTTTCCTTATTCCCTATGGGTTTTCTTTTTATCATTGCCACCATGAAGTCCACCCTGTAGTGCTGACTGGATACTTAGTTCAATATTGGCATGCCAGTACCAGCTGGGCTGCTTTGCTTGTTGCGTCTCATCTCATCCAGCCTCATCCTTGTGGCTGGCCAAGGACTGGTAGGGGACAGAGTGAATCCTTCTAATGGAGACTGTCAGGGAATAGGCTTGTTGTTGCCTTAAATTAACTCTCCAGTAATTGAGCCCATCTCCAGTCTCAGTTATGGCATTACTTTCTTTCTTTTCTTCCTCTGCCTCTCCTCTATCACTAGCAGACCTGATTCCCCCCTCTGGCACATCAGATACATTCCATCTGTCTCCACAAAGTGCCACTGGCTTTGATCTGGGATATCATACCAGAGAGTCAGCCCTCCTGCTCCCCTGGAGATTCATTGGGCTGCTCCATTTTTTCATAAAATCCTAATTTTTATTCCTTTATAAGGCCATATTCTAATATACACATTTCAGCAAAATCACCAGATCTCAGAGACTCAGAGAAGCTTGTTAGAAAAATAATAATGGCTTGTTTCTTGCTGTTGGATTTTCCAAATATGCTTAATTTCCTTTTCCAGCACCCAAAATGCACATCTTATTTTACTACTAACTGTTAGTCAGAAATGAGCTTTGTTTAATTCACTGGTCTTTTTGCAAAATGTTATATTTATACTAGACTGTTTTATGATATTTATATTATGGCATAAATATTTTTGCAAGTGTACGATAAAACAGATTGCACCTCCCCCTCACTGTGACTTCAGAGAAAGTTTTCTATGTTTTTTCTGAATGTAGTGGTGTCTTCCTATTGTTTCTGAGACCACTGGTTCCAGACATAGTTACTCACAGACACAGGCGCGCACACACACACACTTGCAGATGCAGTCAGATAGCTAGATGGTGACACAGATAGATAACTTTCAAAGAACGTAATCTGCATTTGGGAGCCTGGAATAAAGGGCCTTTCATGGAAATTAAAAACCTGAACAAGGCATAAGGGATGATTAATCAAAATAAAAGTGAATAGAAACACTTCAGGAATTGTTGAAATCCAAGTCAAAATTAGAAATGAAAATATTTTCTAATTTTTAATGTCTATCATTTAGAAAAATAATACTGATGTACATGTCTTAATTTTGAAAGTATACATTTTGATTTAATGTTGCTAAAATTTTTTTAGAGAAAATTAACTAAAAAGTCAACACTCTCACAGAAATAATTCCAAGATGAAGAACACAATGTTTCTTTTAGTGAGGTTGAGACCTGGCATTGGGGACATGGTGCTACCTGCTGGTTTAGGTTTCTTGATAAGGAGTTAAGATTTCCAGCTGAAGGAATACCAGAAGAGGGATGCTGATTCCTCACTCCAGACTGGCACCTCCTTGTGATGGCCAGTGATGACTTGATGAAAGTGCACACACACTGTAAGGACCAGAGGATGAAAGGTCAAGCTGTCCCCATCTTAAAATGCCCTACCCATGCCTTTTTGCCCTTGTGCATTGTATTCTTGCTTGTGCTGGAATTCAGCCCAAGAGTGAGGACTTAGGATACCACCTGGCCTACCATGTCCACTCCCAACACACAGGTTCAGTATCTCCCAGGTTCTTTTCCAGGGAGAAACCCAAGTCATTCTCTTTTTCTGGGCATACTCTAGCACTAGATTACACCACTAGTGTGGTGGTAAGAGCACGAATTACCCCAAACCTTGCAGAGCTGTCAGGGGTATACTGACAGGGAGGTGCCTCTGCTGCCTCAACCTGGGCTGTAACAAACCTTTGAGAGAGAAATATCCGCCCCAGAACGGGCACCTTAGAGCATGTGAAGGAAGTCATGCAGTCCAGGAGCTTTCAGCCTAAGTTGCATCTAATGGTCTCAAATGTCCACAGCGTAAAAAAGTCCTAGAAGCCCATAAGACTGCATTCCTGTTTGGCATCTCAGAGAGTTTAGGCACTACTGTCCACAGTAGGTAGGAGTTAAGCAGGCTGGAGCCCATCACTCATCTCGCAATTAATTCAGATGGTTTGTTCATAAATACTGACAAGTGGTTGAAAAACTACTGAGGTGTCCAGACGAGAGTAAGCAGTATTACCTGGAAGGGTCAGTCTGAAGGGAGATGACTAAAGCAGGCCAATCTTACATCCTAATCCTCTAAAGAGTTGGGGTCTAATTTATTACCCTCTTTTATGTGACAGTAGAGAGGGTAGATGAAATGCATTAACAAAATTTGCAGATGATAATAAACTGGGAGGCACCAGAGAGGAGGGATACCCTACAAAAGGGTCTAGAGATTAGAAACATGATCAGGGAAAAAAAAAAAAAAAAAAGATACTAATTTTAGGAAAACGTAAGCTAGTAGATACAAACAAAATCAACCAATGCACAGATACTGTAAAGTAAAAAGAGAGCTGAAAGCTTTTCATTGGCCTTCGCTGTTTCTTCTGTAGAATCTTAAAGTGTTTATTTTTCTTTTTCTGGGGGTTCTTGTCAAACAAAGACACCACCACCAGACCAATATGTCCTGGCTGGCCTACTTACTACTGCTGCTAGAATAAGCATGTGTTCCAGGAAGAACTTCCCATGCAGTATCTATTTAAAAGGATGTGCCAGCCACACTAGATAGGCACATTTGATGGATACAATTAGTATGCCATTCTGCAATGTTTTACAGCAGTTTGAGATGTATAAATGGTCATTAGGCATCAGAAACAATATTCTCTGTTAGGGCGACTATGGAATGTTAAAACTTTTCTCAGAGTTTGATTCAAAGACCACCAAAGTCAAAAGGAGTCTCAGTGTTACTTTGAGAGATTTGGATCTGGCTCTCCAGGATTTTTTTTCCTCTGTCTGCTTGGCTGTGAATTCAACAAAACTGTGTGTCATTTGCATTGGGAAGGCTATTCTCACAGCTAGAAATCTTTTCTGTTAAAAAAGACGGAGCTTGGAAGAGGAGGAGAAGCTGGCCTAGAGAACAAAGCAAATTCTGCACTTTTTGTGGAGTTCTCAGCAGTACAGTGCACGTTTTCCTTTTGTTAGAGTGCCAAATGTGTGGTCTATTACACAAAGCAGGACACAGCCCTCTGCTCTCCTTTCCCAGAGGCAGCTACTTGTAGTGTATGGCACTTCCTTTTTTGCTTCTAAGTCCTGGCTGTATATGAAAAGCAAACTCCAGACCATTTCTTTAGTGTACAAGGCAAGTGTATGAGGAAGCTGGCAGTGCTAAATTCGGAGACACCAGTCAAAGGTCTTGATTTCATATGAAGGAGGATCAAACTGAAGTGATCCAATGCTAATTGCTGTGATAGCGTGCAAGACTTACCTTGAAATTTCTCTGCAATGCCATTTTGCTCCATCAACCAAAATAAAGTTATCAGGAACCCTCACTGCCATCTGTGGTATATTTTGTGATGACTGTGCAGCATTGGTATATATCCCCAGAATGTGAGAAGTATAATAATTAATAGGCCTGATTCCACACTACTGAAGTACCTAGGAGGCTTTCCATCAGCTTTAATGAGAGCTGAAACGTGCCTTAGCTGAGCTATGTGAGGAAGAAGCAGCTTTCTAAATTACATATTTCTTTAGCTCTGCAAAAGGTTCTTTGGGAGTCATTGTCTCTTCTGGGTGGAATGCACATTTCCAGCCACAAACAAAAGGGCTGCTCGTTCCACCTGACAAAGCATGTTGGCAAGATAAGGAGACAATAAAATAAACTCGAACCTTTCCATCTCTCAGGCTATTTGTTCTGCAAAAGCAAGGAAAAAAAAAAAAAAAGGCATGGTTTGTGATATGGCCAAAGGCTTTATAACTTAAAACTCCTGCAGTCCCAAAGGCCTTGAAGGAGAATAAATGCCAAACTCAGGGATGCCTACTTCTTCAGCAGTTCCCTGCTTTTATAGCAAAGGAGCTCCAGCCCAAAGGGATCTGTTAATCATAACTGGGGGCACGGAATTTCTTAGGCTGTTGAAACCAGGGATAAAAGCAACAGTAGACTCCACAGCTGGTTATCAGGCAGAATTAGGGCAGCCATATCTCCAGGCAACGGAGGTGCAGATAGTAATAGGAAAGTCTAACAGAAAAGAGAAGAGCTGTGTCTCCTCCTCACACAGAAACTATAATGCATTTCTTGGACAACGTCCAGGAGGAGAAGCCCAGACTCTCAACACACACCTAAATTCTCCATCTGCCTCACCAATAACAGTGGCGCTCCCTCAGCGAGCAGCAGGGATGGGAACTGGCAGGACTTCTCCCTGCCTCTGCTCAGCCCACCAAGGTTGCCTCAGTCTCTTCCAGACTCATTTGCAAATAGCCAGCTCCCCTGCAAGCCTCAAGTGTGTCTAGACATTGGCTAATCCCTTCCCTTGTGCCAGCTGAGTGACATCACTGTACTGAATATGGCTACAAATCTCTGCAGGAGCCAGGTCTCCGGCACGCAGATCATGTGCCTTTCCCACGCTTCTTTGCTGGAATCACTGCAGAGAGAGGAACACTGCCAGTGGCTACCTGTTAGGGTCTCTCTGGAGCATGAAGGTGACAGCTTCAGAGAGTAATTCTGGGCATCAATGGTGGACTCTCCCAATAAGTAATCAAACCTCATGGTCATCGCTGTCCTCTTTGAGGAACTACTGTGGATTCTTGTTCTTTGTCTGTACTTAGCAGGAATTAATCCAGCTGTTCCAAATGTATTTATATCACTGTATTAATTTCCTTTTGAGGCCTATAAGCTTTGATCATGTCCAGGTAAACCTGAGGATTCAGGAAGTTGCTGCTTGCCACAACCGTAACTTCAGTGATCTCCTGCCACCTGGCTGATTGTTTACCACTACACAAGGCTGTCAGCATCAAACGGTCAGTCTGCTGAGCACTTGCTTCCTAAAAGCTATTCTAAGTTCAATGGCATTCTCAGTATCTATTATGTACAAAAGAAACAAGAGAGCTTGTCAGAATAAAGCCATTTAGTGCATACTCAGAAATACCTTTAATTGTTGCATGGCACTTAAATACTTAGAAAAACTTGAGATCAATAGATGGATCTCACTGAGTCATCTGTCTCCCACCTATTCAAATGTTCATGCTCAGCATTGCAATTAGCTCAGTATCTTTAAATTGGCTGTTGGGAGCATCAGAATACCAAAATGATGGCTTCACCCCTTTTTCTAAATAATGCTCTTCTGGCCCTCTTTGCTGTGGCAAAGCGCAGGGAGAATGCTTCAGAGGGGGACTATTTGGGGACGAGGCCATCAGCTTTCACAGGAATGGAGTGGATCTCTGCCCTGTTGCTGAAATAAAAATAACCTTGTTTTCCAGGAGACAGTGTTCATGTGTGACTTGCAGTACTTGTATGTTACACAAGAAAACAGAACTTGTCACTGTCTGCTCAGCACATCGATCTGTCTAGCAGTCTAATATCCTGACTGCAAAAGTTGCCAATATTCAAATCTTCAGAAGATGAAAGATCTCCACATTGTACTTCACCAATTGTTCAGCAGTGCATAAGGGGAGAAAATCTCCTTGTTGATCACCTACCGTGATCAATTGATGCCTTGGGGCATGAGATTTAATTGTCTTTAACAGTGTCTTTAGTTTGAAAAAGTATCATTTGTAAAAATGATCTCTTAACTTTGTCTCACTCCACACTGAAGGGCAGCAGATGCTAGAACCAGAAACAACCATTCAAGCACCAACCTCTGAGACGAGTTAATTAGGTTTTAAATGTATACCATTTTAGTCAGATAAATAATAGCCAAATTTTACATCCATATAATAATAAAACCAGATTTTTTATCATCTTCTGCATTGTTATACCAATAAAAAGCCACCCATACTGATGACCGAACACTGCAGTTTAGAGTATTAACAAGTTTTCTCCCCCTTCTTTCTTCCTAGCAGGTTCTAACCCTGGTTATCTGAAACCTCCAAAGCAATATATTTTAACAAACAAAATTAGGCAGATGTATCATCCACTGTGGGATCTGAACCCCTTGTCACTGGCGAGAAAGCTGCAATTTAATAGATGAAGATGTCAAACCACGTTATAGGAGCTTTTGCGACTGCATATTTATCACAGTGTCATAGGGGTCCCTGGCAAACTGAAAGATTTCACTGTTTATTCACAGTGAAGACACTTAATTAATGACTAGGCCTAATCAGCCTGTTTTATTATTTACAGGGATTCCAACATGGCTTAGCTCAACTGATATGCAAACAAACCATCCTCAGCCTGCTCTAATTAATAATTCTGAACCAGACTCACAGAGTGGCACTGTCAAGTAGCTCTTTGGTGATTTACAACACCTCCTCCGCTACATTCGCATTGCTTGCATGCAAATGAGCTGCCACCCCTGCAAATCCTTCATTTTAAAATACAAT